>NC_056730.1:969317779-969387779 GCF_019279795.1 Protopterus annectens | reverse complement strand
CAACCAGTACATCCCCCATTACCATACTGTACAAGGCCTGGTGATGTTCTTCACTTAACATATAACCGGGAACACACCTCATCCTAAAAGCTGTGCGGCATGTGCAATTAAGACCATACACATTAGTAGAACTACGTACCTAGGTAGGGGTTCTAATCCCAGTGTTTCCAAGTAAGAGTGTGCGTGTGTATGTGAAGGGATCTACTTAAGTTTTCAAGTATACAAATCACAAACATCTATCGTCAAGAAATCATAATCATCTCTATATGTTAACTTATTGATTTCAGTGAGAAAAGTCCACGAGTCTTTACAAATCGGTGGTTCCAACTCTACATATTTCTTTAAAATAGAGTGTATTACCTTTGCACAAGGGTACGTTAATGATTGTCTAGCATCCACCAATGCTCTCATTTCTGGGTTTATTAAGCTCTTGTGTATCTTTGGGGTACCAAAAAGTAAGGGCAATCTTGGGGAAGGCATTGACATATAATTGTATGTGTTGACGTCTATGACACCCTCGATGAATAAATCATTCAAATAGCACTTTTTGCGTAAGCTTAACTTACACTTATTATTAGGAGGGGAAGGAGTTCATAATGAACAAGCTTTGCATGTTTCCAGTACATTTAATCCACCTGTCCACCCTACTTTATTGTTATTTGAAAAATTATGTGAACTGGACTTCAGGGCTAAGTTTAATTTGTGAAATACAGGAGGGGGTAACCATAACTTGTCCAGAGAAGAAAGAGAGGTTTTAAATAACTTTAGAACTTTACCTGTTCGAATGACGAAACCTGATAAAGGTGGAGAGCTAGTGTTAATGAATGTAACTGACTATACAAGAAGAATGCAGAAGGTATTGGGCAGCGACGTTTATTTGAAAATTAGCTTAAGTGAAGTTAACACAGCACATAAACGTATTAAGTGCTATTTCAGTGATTTATTCATCGAAGCTGTCATAGACATCAACACATACAATTATATGTCAATGCCTTCCCCAAGATTGTCCACACATTTTGGTACCCCAAAGACACACAAGAGCTTAATAGACCCACCAATGAGAGCATTGGTGGATGCTAGACAATCATTAACTTACCCTTGTGCAAAGGTAATAGTCTCTATTTTAAAGAAACATGTAGAGTTGGAACCACAGATTTGTACAGACTCATGGGCTTTTCTCACTGAAATCAATAGGTTAACATATAGAGATGATTATGATTTCTTGACGATAGATGTTTGTGATTTGTATACTTGTATTCCCCACGACTTAGGCATTGAGTGGGTAACTGAAATTATGAGATTGAGGAAAGCATCAGGGACAGAGATCCATCTGACTGACGAACTATTAAGCATTGTGTTAATTAATAACTTTATTACATTCGATAAAGAATATTATTTACAAAGATCAGGAGTGGCGATGGGGTCACTGTGTGGATCTGTAATGTAGTTTGTGTTATTAAATATTTTTAACTGTCTTCACAGGAGTACACGTACAGCTTTTTAATTTGTTTATTAGATAACATATGTCTTCTGGATCCAGGTCCCTCTTGGGACAGGCCAGGGCCACGTTCACGTGGCCTGCTATGTTGTGGTGTGGACAGCACCCCCCCTGCAGTGCTGGTGCTGGTACTGCCACTATGGGAGTGGTTCTGACTTCTTGCATGTCCAGGTCGACCTCCACCTGTTGGTGTTGCTGGTCTATGTCCATGTGGCCCTCGCAATACTCCCACCATATGCTCAAGCATAGACATTCCATGGTCGAGGATTTCCACCATCTCAGCCAACTATCTATCCAGGACCTCTGCAAAATAATGGTGGGCACCTGCAAGATCACAGATGTTGTCAATAACAGCAGAATGAGTAGCCCTCTGCAGCCTCAGACCCTGTCTGGTATACCATTCCATACGTGCCTGCATCTCCATGATGGCCTGAAACATGCATCTGGTAACACCATATGTGGCACTTCGGTCAGGGGCATGATGACCAGCAGCCCTCCTACAAGCACAGCTGTACATCTGCCTGTGAGTTACCTTACCAAGCATCCAGCTATGGCTGCTGTGTCCAGACACACATGCCATAGACACCACACTGTCCTGTCCCATGCCACCACCCACCAACTGTCCCTCATGTATGGCCACTGGTGATGGGGTATGTATAGGCAATGTGACTGTGTGCGGGGATGGGGTGGATAACAGTGGGATGTCAAACGATGGTGCATCTTCAGCCCCTGACAACCCTGCCAGTGCCTCAACACATCTATCGTCATTGTCAGTGTCTGTGTGGACACTAATATCAGTTTGCCTGCAGAAGGGTCCCTGACCCACCTCGCCACCTGTGAGGGGAAAACAAGAAACACAAGACCTGCTTAACTGTACACACACACACACACACACACACACACACACACACACACACACACACACACACACACACACACACACACACTTACAGGTGAGGTTGCACAAAGATATTACACACAGACCTCTCATTACCCATCTGTCAACATGCATGACATATGGCACTCAACAGCATGGACTGCAGCTATAGTCAATCCCTGTTACCAACATTATACATCTCTGTGATGCATGGGTTGTGTTAGTAGGTGATGCCCCTTCCCCTGGAACACACTGCACCCATGTACACAGTACTGCTGTACACCTGTTCAGCACCCTGGCATGTACTGCACACCATACCTCACAGGTGTACACGCCATTGCTGAATGTGTATATGTGTATCAGTTATGTTTGCTCTGCTGCTCAAAGCCCCTATGTGTTTGGCTGACACATACCTGGGATGATATGTGAACAGATGTCAATAGTGAATGCTTGATGTCTAATTTACAGATTTCATCATCAGCGGTGCATGTACGACCAATAAAATACAATTACACTGACAACCTTCAAACCTTACTGTGGCTATGAGGAGTGTACACACCCTTATTGACATGGCACCCTCTTCCCTGATATGCCGTGGGGCCACAATACTGCATATGTTAACATTACATGAACCTGATATGTGACATATGACCTGTGCAATCAAATGCATATCAAACAAATGTGTTAGTTGTGCAGATGCTGATTGAGATGCATACAATCTGTGGGTGCATAAGTGAGCACTCGCTTAACATGAGGGTTTGTTGCACCAACTAAGTGTACTACAGCAGTCACTATTCCTGGAAGGGGTATGCTAGCATGGGCCATTTGCACTTGCCAGTATTTGGTCACTCTGACCTACAAATGTTCCCCAACTCTGCAAAATTGCTAGGTCAACTCATGTGCACAGCCCTTGGAGGTCACACAGTGCCTTCCCTATTGCTGTGGAGTCAGGGTTATGTCTGCCACAATTCATGAACTTGACTGTGTGTAGATACAGCCATTCTTAGTGAACTTTAGATGTCTGCTTCAGTTCACTGCTGTGTTTCAGGATGACACTCCCCCCTCATCCTCAGCCTTTTTGCAGATGCTTGACAACTATGGGCTACACATGAGTGTCATTTTGCAGTCTCCCAAATTCAGAACGCCATGTGTACTGGCCTAGTCCTTGCTAATGAATGGCAAACATACAGGTGTACACTGGCACCAGCAAGGTACAGATGGGGATGGCGGGCCAGAGGTGGAGTAAGGTGTTGCTTGTGTAGCACATGTATCTTAATTGATACCGTGTGTAGGTTTCAAACTTGGTCTTGGTACACCATTATACATTGCAACACCTGCCTTTGGGGGACTTTTGATGTTATGCATATGCTACCTGTAGAGAGCCCTGGCTGATGTTTCCTGTGAAACAAATATCCCATCTGATTACCCTAAGCCATGGGCCACACTTATTCAGAGTCCAGGCGATTGTCGGCACAGGTACTGCACATCCAGTACTTGCTAGACATTCCTGCAACTCCCTCAGTGTTGCAGCATGTTACTAGGCAGCCTGCATGACCAGTTTGCAGCATGTGTCATCTTTCTTGGATGGTCATCTGTTTATTTTCTACATTAATGTTGCCCCATACATCCTCGTTACATACATGACTGTCTGCACTGTTTGCCATGGTATATGCAATGGTGAGGTAAGACTACATGTCCCACTCCTGTTTGCTACCTGTTGAGTATGGGATCCAATCCATGGCTTGTAAGATGTGTGCAAGCCACAGCTGCCTCTGTTGCAGGTGAGTGGGCAAATTTGATGGTCATACATCTTGGACAGCAGACCATTTCTTGTTGTGCCATTGAGGACCTGTACCTGCTGGAAGATGCATACTCATGAAGAGTGAATGCTGTTAGTACCTCAAAAGCTGCTTCCACAATATGTTATTTGGAGTGTATGCACACACATGCTTCCAGTGTTTGTTAAGGGATGTATTCCCCATATTTGCTGTCCTAACATAGGGTTCCATATTACACATTCATTGCTCATGTTAGGACCACATTATAGGTTGTAAGGCTTGTGGAATGCGGTATTGTGATATGCAGTTGTGTAGATCTGTAACAGTTGCCATTGTAATAGTGGTATATACACTGTTGTAGCACTGTATAAGGGTGATGTTTCAGACATGTTCCTACTGTAGGCCATTTGTCCCACCATTATGTTTATCTCTGTGCACCTGTCTTGCAATGACAGGTTGTTAGTTATATTGCAGGACTCTTAAATACCCTTCATATATGCCACCATGGTGACCACTGTGATGCAGTGCAGTTAACAACAACAATAGGTGAACATGTACAGCATGCATTATGGGTAGGTGTGTTAAATGTGTGCCTTACCACATACCTTATTTGCCAAACTCAGAAAAATATATTGTACACAACACAATTCATAAGCAAACAGAAAGTTTGTACCTGTGCACAACATACAGATAGTTATTTTACAATCTGAAAATGAAGTGTTACTCAGCATGTGTACAAGTTCCCTAGCATGTCTTTTCCTGTGTTGTAAGTAGTGATAACAATGTTCATAAATATAACAATAAAGTTTAACTTACCATACTGGTCCTACTTGGTCATGGGTGTTTTCCATTCTTCTTACAAGCTGCATGTTACCAATTCTGCATAGCTTTCCTCACACTATTGTGGAGGTCAGTCAAAAACAACACAATGCCCTCCTCAGTTAGGTGAACACCATTCCTTTTGAACAGGTGAACATCTTCTGTGGTGATGCTGACATGTCAGATTGTAGAGCCACCGTCCCTGTGCATCAAGCCATGCACAAACCCATTCTGTAAACATCTGGCCTTGTGCGCTGCCCATTGACTGTTTGCTGTTTTCCATATCTGGCGAGGAATTTTGTCAGACCACACAAAATGACAGCATGGCCACCACAACTGCAGGTGTTCAAAAATTGCTCTGATTTGAAGCCGTAACCTTCTGAGTGGTTGACTGATGACATCATTCCCTCCAATGTGTAGCACAAGAATGTCATGCTCAGGGTAGATGAACACTTCTCTTCCAACTGCAGTACTCTGTTCCAATGCATACCTCTTCTTGCAGTCCACTATACCCTCACACTAGATGTGGGGAAGCTCAAGTTGTACTGGTTTTCACTTACTGAGGCATGGCTAGCAGCCCAGCAAATGTAGGAATGGCCACATACCCACACTCTCACTTGTTCTCCTACTCATGAAGCCATGTCCGTGTCAGAAAGTGTATGAACCTGCACAGGAAAGAAAATGCAAACACATTACTACTGATGTTTGACAGATCTATTGGAAGAGTACATATATATGTATATCATATGCATTACCTGGTTAGCCCATCCAAATCTTCACTCCTATCCACAGGGGCATTATTCTTTTCATGAGGTACATAAGTAGTGATGACACTGCAGAGGTACATACCTACCACCCTTGAAAACACCAGATTACACACAATGACTGACAAGGGGGCACAGAGAGAGCACATGTAAATGGAAAAAGGGTAAGGACCTCCACTCCACTAATATGTTGAGGACAGGCATGGGCTTTCAGCTCATGGGTGTCTGAAGTGTCCCATACCAATGCTGGCTACCCATCACTTAAAAAAAAAAAAAAAAAAAAAAAAAAGCAGTTGGAGGAGATCGCCCACAGCTCAACTCTCCCGACTTGTTGGTAAAGGTGGTTGGTTCCCCCTTGTTTGTTGATGTACCAAACCAGTGACATATTGTCCGTTTGGATAGCAATTATCCCTAGAGGAGGGGGTTCTGAAAGGCCTGCAACTCTAAAAAGACCGTTCTCTTCTCCAAGACATTTATATGCATATTGGTCTCTTCTGCCAACCATATAACTGCAATGAGGACTTTACTGTGCATCAGACAAATTGTACAAATGATAGAAAGAAACTGGTGGGGGTGGCTTGAAATGACTCTATATAGAAAAAACCCAAATCTGGCTTGTACATTCATCAATGTGATAACGACCTCCGCTCAACAGTGACAGCTGCTGAGAGTTTTACCTGAAAAGTGATAATGACTCAGTGCTATAGTGGACCTGCACTTATTGTTAATGTGATAATGAGCTGCATTACATGACTTGAAAGTTATGCAGGCTCAGACATGGGTGATAATTGCTGCACATAACCTTTTGAGTAGGCATTCATTATAAGTCAGTAGAAATAGTATATCGTTATAATTCAGTAGAAATACTATAACACTTAGATATTACTGAGCCCTTCTTCCTCCCACCTAATTTCCACACCTGACTGACAAAGCCAAGAAAAATGGCCAAAATATATGGTAGCTGCAGGCTGGTCATAGTCAGCAAGTAATAACCTTTATCTCACTCAGGCAGCTACTGAGTATAAGCAGAAATACAATAATGCAAGGAGAAATGTCAAACCTATCTGGTTCATGCATGTAAGAATTAATGCAAAAAGTAGTAATTCAAGTTATCTCACCTAACCATGTCTCTGGTTACAATGGATTGTAAGTTGGCTGAAAGACAGAACCCAAACATAGTGATTTGTAAGTGCCTGATCAGAAAGTATGAAAGTGACCAGCATGCCCTTCAGGGCTTAGTGCTGAGACCTCTGCTTTTTGGTAATTACTTCACAGATCTCCAAGCGAGAGCCAAAATCTGTTGCTAGCAAATTTGCAGGTGGCCATTATGATAAACCCCAATGTCACCCAATGGATTGCGAACTGGCTCACAGATAGGATGCAGGAAGTCAAAAACAGGAGAATTTACTTACACAAAGAGACCAATCACCAGTGGGTCCCCTAACTACATCCATAAATATGAACAAGTCTCTGTTGATACCTTTCACTTCCTTACTCTCACTTCTTCACTCACTTCCTAACGTCAATTAATTTATCTCCCCTATCTAAATATGCCATCACCCTGTTCCATATTGCAACCCCTGTTTGTTTATTATTAACTTAGTAAGCTATTAGCTTACCTTTAATTTCTCTAAACTGGCTAAACTTTACGGTGGATATCATTGACACCTCACAGCAAGAGGTTACCCAGTTTGATTCTTGGCTGGGGTGCCTTTTGTGCAGAGTCTGCATGTCCTCCCTGTGTGTGTGTGTGGGATTCCTCTGGGTGTTCTGGTTTCTTCCCACATTCTGAAGACATACAAATAGGTGGATTGGATGTGAGCATGTGTGTGAGTGCCATATGGAAGAGCTACCATGGCAGGACTAGAGACTTGGCAGTGTAAACCTTAGCTCTAGGTGATTCTCACTGTTGAGGTGACACCCTGATCCCATATGCAAAAATGGGAAAAGGGGTTGTGGATGGATAGCTTTTGTGTGATGCCAGCATGGAGAATAGTACTACAGTAATTGGCCAGGTTAAGATACTCAACATGTACAGCATGGCTACCATCTACAGCCTATGTAACCCTTCCAAAGAAGTTTAAAAGGTTAAAGAGAAAGGGTCTACACATCTCAAGTCAAGTCTGACTACTTAAATACAAAGACACCAAATCTCAAAATCCATCATATGCTTCCAATCTCTTGACTTACCTCTTTCATTAATTTAATTATGTTTAAGTTGCAGCAATGACTAAATACTTACCCCAGGCTAATATATACATATATACGTACAGAAATATCTTCTACTGTGACTTCTAACTCACTGCTTATGTTACACAGGACCATCAGTGAAGAAGAGTGGAGGTGAGGGAACACACCTGAAAAGACTAGAAAAAGCTGGCTATGCATAACCTTTGCTGCTTCATAGAACTATAATCCCTATTTAAAGAAACAAAAAAATGGACTCTGCAAACTCAAACTCGTGTAAAAAGTGACAATTCATTGTTTTTACCTATCAGGAGATAAGCCACTATACTACAGCCTTACTTTATGTTCTTAAGTGTTAAATGCAACAATTATCATTTTCTTGTTCAGATATGTGGGCATGCATCACTGCTCAACTACACCATCTCAAGCAGACAGCTGAAGGAAAATTTGAATCAGGACTACTTTGTGTTTTTGGAAAAAAAAAAGTCCTTATATATTCCCTGGGATTCAGTAAGGCAACAATAGCTTATTCCTGCATGGAAGCGACCGTTTAGAAGCAGCACGGTAGCGTGTCATGCATAGTAAAGAAGGCACGCTGCCTCAGCTCCTAAATGGACATGGAGTGTGGACGAGTGCAGGGGGCGTGTCTGAGAGTAGAGCTCTCACAATATACACGCCCCCGCAGTCAAGAACTGCCATTTGGCAATTACAATGAGCGTGACTGCTCATAGGGGGTTGCATACCCCTACCCCCAACAGCATAGATCAATGCAGAATGTCCAGATATGTGGCACATACTTCTGACCTGTCCCTCATTTACCCTGCCAAATCACTGGGATGATCTCATCAATGAAGTCTGAAATAATGGCAAACATACGAGTGTCAGACTTCAACTCAGTCAGAAAATGTACATAAAAACAAATACCGTTACCCTAGCAACACCCCATGTTTATAAGAGCAATATTTAAAATATAATAACACAAAAACCTTTTTTTATCAAACAGATTAAATTTAACCGTAGGTGCGCAGGTTTGCCAATTGCTTAGCTACGCATACTATAGCTTAAATGGCACAAGAAGATAAATATCAAGATACATGCAAATGAAGCAATACTGCACTAGTGTAGTGGTCAGAGCATTCACCTTATGAGCCATCATTCTCAGTTTGCTTCTCACTCCAATAAATTCCATTTTCCATGTCAAATCACTTTATGAACAATATATTTTTTTGTTGTATAACCTACTAAATAACATATATTTGTGAACTGGAGTCCTGCATTAAATGCAGATGTGAGGTGTCATTGTAATAATCTAAAATCCACAGATAAATACAAGTGCCCCATACAGTATATGTACACATGAATCAGGGATACAAATTGAAGGTATAATATGTAATGAATGATAAATCCATAGAGTTTCCAAATCCACCACCTTCCCAAGAACCATGTTACATTTCTGTCTAAATTAGTGTTGGAGTAAGTGGGAGTAAGCACTTGTAATCAATAGTAAGCAGGTTTAAGCCTGTTTGCGCTGGGGTAAGCAATGCGCACACAGGTTAAGCAATATTGAAGCTAACTCTCTGTAAGCATATTTAACCAGAAGTTAGCATTGCTTACCGTCACGCAAACCCGTGCAAACCCACTTACAATTGCTTAAAAGTGCCTTAATCACTCTGTATCCAACACCCGATGTTCTGCCCAGCAACAAAATAAACAGCCCTTGTAGGTCTTGAACCCAGGACCCTGTACACTATAGTCACAGTAGTTAACCGGTAAGCCATCACAGCAATACATAAGATTGAGGTATCACCAAACAGATCCTCACTATAGGAAAACAAAATTTACATGTGAAAGGAATCTATATACAGTTTTATGTTGTATAACTTACTGTATAACATAAATATGTGAAGTGGAGTACTGCATTAAGTCCAGATATGGAGGTGTCATTGTAATAAAGTGTTGAAATTCCCCAGTAAACACAAGGACCCCATACAGTGTACGTACACATGAATCATGGATACCAAACACATATATAACATGCAATGAATGATAAATCAATGCCAAACAGCAAATAGTGTGCAAATTAAAAATTAAGCAACACTAAGTATTACACACCCCTGCTTACTAGGTGTAAGCAATGTGTAGGCCAGCTAAATCAGGTTGCCCATTGATATACCCCTTTAAACAATGCCAACCTTAGGATAGCAGGTTTGCCCATAGCTTAGCATTTTCAAAACCATCCAATCACGGCAAAGTGCAGGAAATCAGCCCTATTTAAACCCACAGGTGGGAGTACATCTCATAACTGGTTGCAACTTCCTCCTGCAGGCACTATGACCGGTGTGGGTGAAGGAGTGCACGTCCGGGTGCAGCGCTGGGGCATCCAGGAGTCCAAAGTCATCCAGGAGTCTCTGTGTATTGCAGCAACACAAACATATGTGTGTGTGTGTTATTCACAAATATTTGATGTGTGCCACCCAGTACACTTACCATTGTCCACTGTAGAAGAGCTGCTAACATCAGCCACCATGCACATGCCTGTATGCACCCCTCAGACTTATCAGCTATGTGGCACATGCAGTAACGGTTATACAGACCTGTTACTTGTGTTCAGCTGTACCCAGTATATGACACAGTCAATGTGTCACCACAGTGCCATACCCCTTGTAGGAAAGGACAGCAGACCAACATCCTGCTGACACACAGACACCTACAACACAAACAGAATACATTATGGAGACCATAATCAGTGTTAATAACAGCTATAATTCATCATGGCTGGACAGCTACACACCCTGATATGTAAGCATTAAACATTCCAGCTGAAAACATGTTATACAGCATTACATTGCTAAACCATAGTACATTCATCCTGTGCATCAGTACCATATTAGCATGTCCCTGCATCGATGGTATGGATGACAGAGATGTGGCACAGGTATCGTCATATGCACAGGGTGTGTTGTGGGTTTGCCAGATACCTAGGCTGAGCCATTTGGTTGACATCGTGTGTGTGTGTGTGTGTGTGTGTGTGTGTGTGTGTGTTAGGGGGTTCTTTATCAATTGGACTTTGCATATGTGGTATGTGTGGGTATGGAGGTGCCCTAGCTGTGTTGGTGATGTGTGCGTGTATATAAGCACACAGTTCTGCCATGTGGCTGCCCTATCCAGGAGTTTGTTGGACAGCTGCAGACCATAAATGGCAGGGTGTACAGTTCACCATGTCCAGCCACAGACACAGGAACTGTGCTTGTCAGGGGTTCTACGGGCACTATCAGATAGAAGCCCAGATATGGTACTCTCCCCTGATGATGACAATTGTCCACTGGATCCACATCCCTGTTGGGACAGGCCAGGACCATGGGCATGTGGCCTGCTGCATTGTGGTGTGTATAGCACTCCCCTGCAGCTCTGGTGCTGGTACTGCCACTACTGGAGTGGCTGTGATTTGTTGCACATCCACGTAGACCTCCACCTGTTGGTATTGCTGACCTACGTCCACGTGGCTGATGCCCTACTCCCACCACATGCTCTAACACAGACACCACACAGTTGAGGATTCCCACCATCTCATGCAATCGTCTTTCTAGGACCTCTGCAAAATAATGGTTTGCACCTGCAAGATCATGGTTGTTGTCAAGTACAGCAGAATGAGTAGCCCTCTGGAGCCTCAGACTCTGCCTGGTGTAATGTTCCACATGTGCCTGTGCCTCCATGATGACCCGAAACATGCATCTGGTGACACCTGCTGTGGCACTTCTGCCAGGGGCATGATGGCCAGCAGCCCTCCTACGAGCACCCCTGTACATCTGCCTGTGTGGTACCTCACCGGTCATCCGGCTATGGCTGCTGTGTACAGACACACTTGCCATAGTCTCCACACTGTCCTGTCCCATGCCACCAGCCGCCAACTGTCCCTCATCTATGGCCACTGGTGATGGGGTATGTATGGCCATTGTGACTGTGTGTGGGGATGGGGTGGATAAAACTGGGATGTCAACCGATGGCACAGTTTCAACCCCTGACAACCCTGCTTGTGCCTCACCATACCTATCATCATTGTCAGAGTCTGTATGGACACTAACATCAGTTTGCCTGCAGGAGGGACCCTGACCTACCTCTCCACCTGTGAGGGGAAAACAAAAAATGTAATTTAAGACCTGTACGTTATTGCTTACCTCTACACACACACTCACACACACACACACACACACACACACACACACACACACACACACACACACACACACACACACACACACACTCTTTCAGGTGAGGTAGCACAAAGATATTACACAGACCTCTCATTACCTGACAGTCAACATGCATAACATATGGCACTCAACAGCATGCACTGCAGCTATACTCAATCCTTGTTACCAACATTATACATCTCTGTGATGCATGAGTTGTGTTTGCAGGTGATGCCCCCCCCCGGAACACACTGTACCCATGTACATAGTATTGATGTGCACCTGTACAGCACCCTGGCATGTACTGTGCACCATACCTCAAGAGTGTACACACCATTGCTGGATGTGTATGTGTAGCAGTTATGTTTGCTCTGTTGCTCACAGCCCCTATGTGTTTATCTGACACATACGTGGGATGATATGAGGACTGATGTCAATAGTTAATGCCTGTCCTCTGATTTGCAGATCTCATCATCAGCAGTGCATGTATGAGCAATAAAATCCAATTGCACTGACAACCTTCAAAGTTTAATGTGGATATGAGGAGTGTACACACCCTTGTTGACATGCCACCTCTTCCATGATATGCAATGGGGCCACAATACTGCATATGTTAACATTACACACACCTGATATGCGGCATATGACCTGTGCAATCAAATGCAGTATCAAACAAATGTGTTAGCCATGCAGATGCTGAATGAGATGCAGACAATATGTGAGTTGCATAAGTGTGCACACCCTTAACACAATGGTTAAGTGATCTACAGCAGTCACTATTCCTGGAAGGAGTATACTAGCATGGCCCATCTTCGCTTGCCATTATTTGGTCACTCCACCTACAAATGTCCCCCAACTCTGCCGGATTGCAAAGTCATGTGCACGGCCCTTGGAGGTCATACAGTGCCTTCACTATTGCTGTGGAGTCAGGGTTATGTCTGGCACAATTCATGACCTTGACTGTGTTCAGATGCAGCCATTCTTAGTGAGCTTTAGGTGTATGATTCAATTCACTGTTGTGTTTCAGGATGACACCCCTCCCCATTCTCAGCCTTATTGCAGATGCTTGACAACTATGGGCCACACATGAGTGTTATTTTGCAGTGTTCCAAATTCAGAATGCCATGTCTACTGACGTAATTCTTGCTAATGAACAGCAAACCTAAAGGTGTACACTGGCACCAGCAAGGTAAAAATGGGGATGGTTGGCCTGAGGTGGAGTGAGGTGTTGCTTGAGCACCACATGTATCTTTATTAATACTGGCTGTAGGTTTCAGCCTTGGTCGCAGTACACCATTACCATTGCAGCACACGCCTTTGGGAGACTTGATATTATGCATATGCTACCTTTAGAGAGCCCTGGATGATGTTTCCTGTGGAACAACTCTTCCATCTGATTACCCTAACCCATAGGCTACACTTATGTAGATTCCAAGTGATTGTCAATACAGGTACTGCATAGGCAGTACTTGCTAGACATTCCTGCAAGTCCCTCATTGTTGCTGCATCTTTCTGGGCAGCCTCCATGACCAGTTTGCAATATCTGTTGTCATCTGTCTTGGATGGGCATCTGTTTATTTTCTACATTAATGTTGTCCTATACTTCATACGCACATACATGACTGTTTGCACTGTTTGCCATGGTATATGCAATGTTGAGTTAAGGCTACTTCTCCCACTCCTGAGTGCTACTTTTCAGATATGGGATCCATTCCATGGTTTGTAAGATGTGTGCAAGCTATGGCTGCCTCTGTTGCAGGTGAGTGGGCAAATGTCATGGACATACTTGTTGGACAGCAGACCATTACTTGGTGTGACATTGAGGCCCTGTACTTGATGGAAGGTTTGTACTCAAGAAGAGTGAATGCTGTCAGTACCTCACAAGCTGCTTCCACAATATGTTATTTGGAGTGTGTGCACACATATACTTCCAGTGTTAGTTAAGGTATTTATTCCCCATATTTGTTGTCCTAACATAGGATTCCATATTACACTTTCATTGCTCGTGTTAGGATCACATTACATGTTGTAAAATGTGTGGAATGTGGTATTGTGATTTGCCATTCTTTAGATCAGGAACAGTTGCCATTGTAATAGTGGTGGATATACTGTTGTAGCTGCTGTATAAGGGTAATGTTTCAGACATGTCCACTGTAGGCCATTTGACACACCATTATGTTCATCTCTGTCCACACATCTTACACTGGCAGGTTTAGGTATACTGCAGGACTCTTACATACCCTTCAGATATGCCACCATGGTAACCACTGTGATGCAGTGCAGATAACAGCAATAATAAGTGAACATGAAACGCATGCATTATGGGTAGGTGTGTTAAATGTGTGCATGGCAAATAGCATGATCATAACATTGGCCGGTGTATTGGCAAATCTGAACAAAACAACTCCATACTCACCAGCTACAGGTTGCTGCCCCAGTTGTATACCAGAGGGACCTAAATAGTTGTGTGAGAGACATAATGTCAGTAGCCACACATGTGGCATTGGTACAAGGTGGGAGCAGCAGTTCAGCAAATCAACAGAACAAACCCACAATACTAGAGATTATGCTTTTCCGTTCATTACTACACTGCAGCAACAGATTATCTTATCTGACATATGCATGTAGATACTTTACAGATGAAGATGGATAAGCAACAGTGGTCTACTAATGTGCCCTGGGGCCTTACCTGCACACTCCTCATCCATTGTGTGGGTGGCATCCACCTCCACAATGCTATCTTCAGCTTGCTGGCTTGGCTGGTGGGCAGGTGCCCCAAGGCTGGCGAGGAGCTCCTCAGCATGTGTCAGTGGGGGCTGGATGGCATGACCCCCGCCTGTGGCTAACTGGTCCCTAACTGCAGCAGCACGGTGATGGGCATGGCGGATCAGATTGGTGCACTGATGCTGCATCTGCTCATAATTGCGGTTATGCAGGCTGACATCATTTACCCTGTGGACGAGCTCATTCCACAGGGTGGTCCTCTCCTGCAAATCTGAGGCCCTGCACCCAAAGATGACGGTATGATGTACTATGATGAACTGTATTATGACATCATTTTCCAGGTATGTGCATGCAGGGAGATGTTCGCTGGACATTGTACTTGGAAGACATAAACAGGAAAAAAGGTCAGAGGACCTCATACTGCAAGGAAATATAAGTTGTTAAGTGACATCTCCCTCTCCCCCCACCATACCTGCAGCAATAATCTAAACACACAAATCAATGGGTATGTTTACACCAAACCTACTGTTGGGACATATATCCTATTGTTCAACAAATATTGAAATGTGTTTCAATTAATGTTCCATGTTGAAACACTATCATTGGTGGCCTGTTGCTGTCAATGTAACCTGCATACTATTGTAATGGCCACTGTGGTTCCATATATGCATGTGTTCTGTTTGTTATATGACTGTTCCAAATCTGTTTTGTGTTAATGGGAATATCTGTGCATGCTGTTATAACTAATCCTGGATTGAGTCCTGAGTCGAAGGGACAAGGAGGGCATTTTTTTTTTTAATAAAAAATTTATGCACGTTGACGGTGTCACTGTTCGTTACTAGTTATAAGATTTACAAGATTTACTAGTGATTGCACTCTACTCGGCGGCTTTCCAGTTCTTTTGGTATTATTTGTTTTATTTTCTGGACAGCCACACAAGGTTACTGGTTTTAATCCTGGATTGTGTTGACTATTACTAACCCACATATGCTCTAAAACTGCAACACTATAGCACGTTTGGGAAGGCTGGTCCCAGCGGACCCACCTCTCCCACTTCATCTGGCCATGGCACCAGGCCCCAGCATGTCTGGGACCCACCCCGGGAACTCCTCATCTGCTGGTCCTGCACCACCGTCGGGTGGAGCCACCTCAGGGGATGGGGCTTGTCCCCCCCTGGAAGTGGGCATGGACAGGATACTGTCACCCAAATTCAGGTCCAGGGATTGGTGTGTAGTGAGCTCTGAAGGGAGTTTGGAGATCTGCTAGACCAGCTTGAGGGCCACATGGTGCAATTAGAGGGTCAACCTGCCCTTCCTGCTCAGCCCCCAGTACAGCTGCCTTCAGGGCCGTGAAGGTGCAGTGGTGACTGCCCATGGGTAGGGACCTCAGTCACATTGTTTCCGTTTGGGGACTCATGGGCTTCCAATTTCCAAACACCCCTCCCCTTCCAAGTGTTTACCCACCACATGTGTCATATACCACCTGCTCTCACCTTAAAAAAAAGGGGAAATCTGTTCCCAAAAAGCAATTTTTCCCCAGACCTAACTGTCCATTTGCACACATGTCCATTGGACACATGTAATCTGATATAATTGGCTTCACAGCACATTATTGTTGTCCTCACCCCTCTCTCAGGGGTTTGAGTGTCCAAATATACCTCCAAATGCAGTATATATGCACAGCTATTGGTGTAGAAGAAATGGACAGCTGTGGACCTTCCCTACACCTGTTCTGCATATCCCTAGCTACTTTCCCTATTGTCTTTCCCTCTTTGTGCCCCCTTTTCACCACTTTCCTATCACCCCTTTTTTCTTTTCTTTTAAAGAAATTATCTTGGGGGTAAGATGGAATTAGCTCTTTTAAGCAGTAGTAAGCGGGATTAAACCTGTTTGCATGGTGTTAAGTGATGCCTACACAAATTAAGCACTTTTCTGGTAACTGTCTGTAAGCATATTTAACTGGCAATTAGCATTGCTTACTGCCACACAAACCCACACAGACCCACTTACAACTGCTTAAAAGTGCCTTAATCACTCTGTATCCAACAGCCCTTCTTCTGTCCAGCAACAAAATAATCAGCCCCTGCAATTCTCGAACCCAGGACCCTGCACACCATAGCTACAGCAAGTTAGCACTATGACATCTGAGCTGTAGATGTGTGTGATGTTTTCTCAAACATATTATGTAGCGCAGTCATTCAACAGTAGGGAAAATGTGTTTATTTATATATATGTATATACACTCTGAACCTCTCACTGCAAAACATCTGAAAAAGGCACTGTGTAAATGGGGGTGAAGGGGCCTAAAATAGGGGTCTCTTTCAATTATTGCCATTATCCCTTCCTCCACAGCAGAACTGTTCTATCTTGCAATAAAATCAAGTATCACATGTGGACAAAGCCTAACATTGGGTTGGGATATAAAGGGCAGATCATAGATATGCCTATTACACACCTATGAAGTTTGTGCATGATACGTTCCACATTAACATTACTGTTCTGAAGGTGGTGGGGTCTTCAACTCATGTGTCTGTCATGACTTCATTACTTACACCTTCAACTATTTGCAGGACTAATATAGTTGTTTGGAGGAACAGAACAAACACTATGATGGTTTAAATCTTGACATTCTTTTCATATCTGCACAGTTGACAGGTATGGCCCGCTGCCCACATGGCCAGATGCTATGTCCATAGCAGCTGTTCAGCAGGGCATCATTACAGCAAGTCTTGATGGCACATATAAATCTTTTAAAATCATCTATCCCATTATTACAGATCGAGTACTACATTCAATTACATGCTTACATGTTTCACATACCTGTTTTATTATTACGCTCTCTTCTGTGTTTCAGTTGATGTCTTCCTTGTTTGGTTTGGTTATTTTTTTTAGTATTATTTTTGTTTTTCCTTTTTTTATTTTTCTCTTTGTCTCTCTATTTCTCTCACGACTACAGGGCTTGAGCTGGTTTGAATAGGTTGTTGCATGGCTTTTGTAGATGATGCTCATATTCAGGTGATGGCCTCTGCAACAATTGGTGTTCCCCACTTGCTAATTGCATGCAGGCAGCTGTATAGTTCTTCCAATAGCCAATGTCATAGCAACCCACTACTATAAATGACTACATCATGTGGGTGTTATCCCTTTACATTTCATGCATGGAAGAAATCTTTCCTGTGTGTGGGCAGCGGTGTTACAGACAGCAGGTAGCAATACCTCTTACAACAGCACTTGTGGACACAGGCCAACTACATGTTTGTATAAGGTTCCAGACCTAGGGACAGTGTGTGAGTATTGCTGTTATATGCATTGAATACTGCTAGTTTTACAGGATTTGTTTGTACATACTAGATTTGCATGGAATGCAGTCTGTCTGCATAACTCTTAACTGTGGGCCTATCCACATGATGACCAGAGGATTGGCTGTTATGTTTTGTCTGTTCCCCACATAGGTCTTGCCCTTGACATATCAGTGGCATTCTGAACTGTTGATTGCTATCAGTACACGGCAACGTCCATTTGTGTTTCTGACTTCATATTCCTGAATAAGGGTATGTTGCAACCAATCCTGTAACACCAGCAACTTTCACAGTGTATAACAGCAATATTTAAAATATGGCCCTGTGTTTCAGCCTCTGTCCTCCACCTATATAGCAGGCTTTGTCCAGATGTGATGCAGTAAGAGGTTGATAGTAATGGTTTATCATTATTTAGTGCTGACATTCCTGCTATCATTCCAGTGATGTTGTGGACTCCCACACATATTGTGGGGTAGAGTCCATATATATGAGGGCTACAGCTGGACAAAACATGTGTGACCTTGTATAGTCTGGAGGTCAGTGTATGGAGAACACTGTTATATGCCCTTGTAAGACATTTTATGGGGGAGGGGTATTACATGTTTTTAACTTAGGCTGTTACGACATGTGAGGGATATCACTAATAAGAAACATTAAGGTATATGGCTGTACATTTTCATATGTTTCACCATGTGAACAGTGGTGGGCTAGAGCTTACTGTCTTGCACACAGTTCTGTTTGTCAGTGTGATAGCGATGTTTTAAGTTAAGCATTATGTAACGGATACGTTTACATTGTGACAACTGCTACCTTTCACCCTAGAGGTGGACTACAGATTGTAATTGGAGGCTGGTGAACTACATCTGTAATTAACTGCTGATCGATTCTTATTTTTAAGGCAAGTGTGTTTTTTTTACTGTTGTACTACTTGAAGGCTTTAGCCTAGACAGCAAAGTATGTTATGTTTTGCAGATTACTGTATAATATGTTTCTTTGGGCGTTGCATTAATCAGTTATTATGTATATCAAACACCTAAATGCTACAAGAAATGGCATAAACAACTGAAATAGTACACAAATAAACATTTCTATGTATGCAAACTGTGTGTGGTGTCATGTCCTTTGCATTATGTGTGGGTATATGTTTTATGCAATAATTCTCATTTGTAGGAAAGAATCAGACACTGGCCATTTGAAAAGGTGGCAACTGTAGGAATAATGGTTGTTTGATATGCTGTGCACCCTCTATATATACTCTCTTTATATATATATATCTCAGTGTTTATATATTTATATATGTATGTATGTATGTGTAGAGGAAAACAGTTTTTATTACTTAATAAATAAACACCTATCCAGGCATGTCTAAGGATCAGCTCCTGGTGTTTTCTCCTGTCTACCTGCTGAATATGGGCATCTTGGGGCAATGCAGCAGTTGCCTCATGTTCACATACAATCCTCTCCTCCTACCACCCAACACTACAACCTGTGAGAGATGCACTTATATAGCCAAACTGGAAGCAAAGCTCTCTTCACCCAAGACTGGACTAGACAGTCAAGAGGAGAAGGTAAACACTTGTACCACACCACACTCATCACATAGTCCCTCAAAACCTACACCACCAAAACACACACATAGCAACAAAAAACACACACCTACATTTGTGGAGGCTCTCAATACAAATCTGCTCAAGCAACAGAGACCTTCAAAGCAGAAATGCATGCAACCTCCACCCACCCCAACACAACCCAAATGACACATAGCCCACAAACTCAGTGTGCCACTCAACTACAGCCCATAAGGCATAACAATGTACCCAACACTCTAGTCATAGATGACTCTATAGTCAGGCACACTGATGTTCCACTCACCAGGCTAAACAAGGAGAAAGCTACAGTCAGCTGCCTGTCAGGTGCCAGGATCCACCACATAACGCATGCACTCAAGTCACTCCACAACAAGTACAAATACGACTCTGTCATTGTCCATGTTTGTGTGAATGATCTGAGACGTACCTCCCTGGACTACATGTAAAGAGACATGGAGGAGCTTTCCAGTCTTGTAGCCCAGGCAGGTATGACCCTAGCCCTGAGTAGCATCCTGCCATCACCCAGAATGATACCACAGTACAAGGACAAAATGCTTGACTTCAACAATTGGCTAAGCTTCTGGTGTCATTCTAAGGGGATCCAGTATCTGCCTGGGATGACATGATCGACAGACCACGATGCTTTGCCAGAGATGGCCTGCACCTGTCGCCCTTGGATTCCAGATACTGGATAAGGTTCCTGCCACCCCTATATTGTCTTTTTTAGGCAATGTTCAAATGACAAATTCACCACTGTAACAGGTACAACCAAGCAAAATCTGAGGGTAATGCTACTCAATGCTAGAAGTCTAAACCTCAAAATGCATTCACTCTAGGCACTCCTTAAAATGGAGAACATTGACATCTGTGCAGTGACAGAGACCTGGTTCAAGGCTGCAGAGAGCACCCCTGCATTACCAGGCTATAATTCATACCACACCTTTTGGTCACCTAACCTGGACCAAAACACTAAAGGTGGAGGTGTGTCCATATTCATTAAGGATATCCATACCTCCAGGCTAGTTGCTCAGCATAATGCATCCGAGATTATCCAAGTACAACTAACTCTGGGCAAGACCGCAAACCAAACTGTAACTTGCTACAGATCTCCCACCATGCCCCAGGATTCCCACTCCTCATTTCTTGATACACTGGAAAATATTAGGGTAGAACCCAATACCCTAATAATGGGTGATTTCAACTAACCCACCATTAACTGGGAAAACTACTCATGTACCAACACTTTTGCTCAACATTTTCTGGAATTCATGAATTCCAACACCTTGGATCAACTTTTCCACACCCACACCAGGGGCAGCAATATCTTAGACCTGGTCATTACCAACATGGGTGGGAAGTGTTCCACAACGGACATCAATTCCTCATTGGTCAGATCCGACCACAAGCTAATCAGCCTAGACATCCACATCCCGCCCCTACCCCCCAAAAGGGAAACCACCATAAAAAATTTCTCCAAAGCCAACTTCACGCTTCTTAAGACAGAAGTGGCAAACTTCACGACACCCATGCAGATGGACAATAGAGGTACGACTGCTGAATCGTACACAAATGCACTTTATAAGCACTTACACGAGTGCATGGATCATGTTATCCCTAACATAACCAAGATGCTATCCTCCAAAAAAAAGGAAGCCAATCTGGTGGTCTCCTGCCATAAACAAGCTCTACAACAGGAGAAAGTAACTGTTGCAAAAAAGAGTAAAATCTCATAACTGGAAGAACTCCCTGGTCAGCCTTAGAAGTTGAGATCCCTCATAAAATCCTCCAAAGCTAGTTATGAAAACAAAATAGCCACTGATTCAAAAGACAACCACAAAGCATTCTATAGCTATGTCAAGAATCTCAATGACAACACTCAGATCTGCTCTGAGTTACAGCACAATGGCACTAAATATACAGAACCAACTGATATTGCCAACATTCTGGCAGATAGGGTCAGTGCTAACTTTACCCCCCACGCCCTAAAGGGCCCATCTCTATACTGGAAGAATGCAAAGTTCCTGTAATCATAGCTGCACAGGTAAAAACCACACTCTCCAAAGCCAAGAACACAGCATCCATGGGACCTGACAACATCCCAGGCTGCGTTCTACATGAACTACAGAATGAACTGCCACCCCACCTAAGCACCATGTTCAGTCATAGTCTCACCTCAGGCTTTGTGTGCACTGTATGGTGCACAGTGACAGTTATCCCACTCCACAAAGGGGAAGCAACCATGGACCCCGGGAACTACTGCCCCATTAGCCTAGTCTGCGAGGCCATGGAATGTATCATCATTGAACTTATAAACAAAAACATTGGTAATCTCCAAACTCTGGACCCCACCCAGTTTGGGTTTGTAAAAGGCAGATCATGTCTCCTAAACCTGATTGACTTCTTTGAAGCAGTCACCAAAGCCATAGACGAGGGTAAGATGGTTCACATAGCCTATCTAGATCTCGCCAAGGCTTTTGATTCCATCATCCACTCTGGAATTATAGATAAACTCACTAAACTAGGTATAAATCCCTATGTCACAAGATGAGTTGCCAACTGGCTTACTGACAGAACCCACACTGTGAAAGTAGCAGACTCCAGATCTGACTTCAGACCAATGACAAGTGGAGTACCACAGGGTTCAGTCCTGGGTCCTCTCCTGTTTGATATGTACTTTTCTGAAGTACAGGCTAACACAGAAGGTCTTTGGCTAATGAAGTTCGCAGATGACTGCAAAGTAGGAGCCATAATTGAAACTCCAAATGATGTGGACATCCTACAAAAGGGCCTCACTGAGACAGATGCCTGGTGTCAAAGCCATGGCCTCAAGCTCAATGCCAAAAAGTGCATTGTCATCCCCTTTGGTAAAAACTCTGTACCCATGAACTACCACATAAGTGGTAGTCTACTTAACACCGAAAGTGTGATAAGAGTCCTTGGGACACAGGTTGACAGTAGTCTTTCCTTTAATAATCACATCGCAACAGTAGTCAGGAAATCCTTCTACATGGCACACCTCATCACAAAAGGTGTCTCATCCAGGAAAAAAGAGGTCATTGTTCCCCTCTACTCGTCACTCATTAGACTTATTATAGAGTACAACACCCCTTTTGGTATGTACCTCACAAGACATCTACAACAAATGCAAAGGCTGCAGAAATACCTCACAAAGAGGATTACTGGCCTCAAACAGATGCCCTACGCAGACCGTCTCAAAAAACTCCATCTTTACTCCATCGCATATCGCCTACTCAGAGGCGATCTCTGCTAACATACAAAGCTATGTTAAACCCAGAGTTGTTGGACATGCTCCACTTAAAGAAATCCCAATCCCTCTGAGCTACATGGTCTAGGGACCTAAACCTTGTCACCACAATAAACAGAACATGCTGGAGGGATAGATTCCTGTCTCAGAGACTTTTCATACTCTGGAACAAACTACCTATCTATATCAAACAAAGCTCCTCATTAGCACTTTTCAAGAAAAATTTTGATGATTGGATGGGAAATAGGAAACTCACCTGGGGATCACCTCTGTGGCTCTGCTCGACAGGGGCACAGGAAAATAAGATTCTTGGGTGGCGAAAGCCAGGATACCTTTTTGGCTAGGCTTGTATAGGCCATAGGGCCAATAGCCTAGTACCTACCTATGAACCTATATATATATATGTATATATATATATATATATATATATATGTGTGTGTGTGTATATTTGTGTGTATATATATATATATATATATATATATATATATATATATATATATATATATAATGTACATATATATGTATATATATATATATATATATATATATATATATATATATATATATGTGTGTGTGTGTGTGTGTGTATATGTATCATTAAAATGTTTTAGTGCTTCCACATTGTACATTCCCTATGGTAGACTGACTGTTCTGAATGTTATGTTAGAGAAATCATCCTAACATCTTACAGCTGAAATGGCTTACTAGTAACTTGTTGTGGTTATATAGTGCAGGGTCCTGGGTTCAAGACTTGTGAGTGCTGGTTATTTTGTTGCAAGGCAGAACAGTTCAGCTGTGGAGGAAGGGATAATGGCAATAATTACAAGAGATCCCTATTTTGGGCCCCTTCACCCCCATTTACAGTGCCTTTGGTCAGAGGCTTGGCAGTGAGAGGTTCAGAGTGTGAATCCAATGTCTGAATGCACTATATATATATATATATATATATATATATATATATATATATATATGTGTGTGTGTGTGTGTGTGTGTATACACATACACACACACACATACACACACACACACATATATATGTGTGTGTGTGTGTGTATGTGTGTGTGTGTGTGTGTGTGTGTATATATATATATATATATATATATATATATATATATATATATATATATATATATATATATATATATATATATATATATATATGTCAACATATATACACATATACAGATGGCTTAGTGGTAAATTGCTGTGGCAATTATGTAGAGTGACCTGGGTTCAAGACTTGTAAAGGCTGATTATTTTGTTGCTGGGCAGAAGAAGGGCTGTTGGATACAGAGTGGTTAAGGCACTTTTAAGCAGTTGTAATTAGGTTTGCATGGGTTTGCGCTGCGGTAAGCAATGCTAACTGCTGGTTAAATATGCTTACAGACAGTTTCCGGAAAAGTGCTTAATCTGTGTTGGCATCACTTAGTACCTTGCAAACAGGCTTAATCTTGCTTACTACTGCTTAAAAGTGCTTACTCCCACTTACCCCTGCACTAATTTCTTTAAAAGAAAAGAAAAAGGGGTGATAGGAAAGTGGTGAAAAAGGGGGCACAAAGAGGGAAAGACAATAGGGAAAGTAGCTAGGGATGTGCAGGACGGGTGTGGGGAAGGTCCATAGCTGTTCATTTCTTTTACACCAACAGCTTTTAAGCAGTTGTAAGTAGGTTTGCATGGGTTTGCGCTGCAGTAAGCAATGCTAACTGCTGGTTAAATATGCTTACAGACAGTTTCCGGAAAAGTGCTTAATCTGTGTAGGCATCACTTAGTACCTTGAAAACAGGCGTAATCCTGCTTACTACTGCTTAAAAGTGCTTACTCCCACTTACCCCTGCACCAATTTCTTTAAAAGAAAAGAAAAAAGGGGTGATAGGAAAGTGGTGAAAAAGGGGGCACAAAGAGGGAAAAACAATAGGGAAAGTAGCTAATAATGTGCAGGGCAGTTGTGGGGAAGGTCCATAGCTGTTCATTTCTTCTACAGCAACAGCTGTGCATATATACTGAATTTGGAGGTATATTCAGACACTCAAACCCCTGAGAGAGGGTGAGGACAAAAATAATGTGTTGTGAAGCCAATTAGACCAGATTACATGTGTCCAGTGGACACGTGCTAAATGGACAGTTATGTACGGGGCTACATTTTTTTTGGGAACAGATTGCCCTTTTTTTTTAAGGAGCGATTGGGATGTTGGGGAAGGATAGTAGGTATATTTGGGGAGGTAGGTTGGGTAGGAAGACAGACACGACAGGCAGGACAGCATGCAGGGATGGTATATGACACATGTGGGGGGTAAACACCTTGGACGAGAAGGGGTGTTTGGAAATCTGAAGCCCATGATCCCCCAAATGGAAACAGTGGGACTGAAGTCCCCACCCATGGGCGTTCACCACTGCACCTTCACAGCCCCGAAGGTGGCTGTGCTGGGGGCTGAACAGGAGGGGCAGGCTGAACCTTTAATTGTGCCATGCAGTCCTCAAGCTGGTATAGCAGCTCTCTCAATTCTCTGAGCAGCTCTCTATGCACCAGACCCCAGACCTGGCTTCAGATGACAGGATCCTGTTCGAGCCCACGTCCGGGACGAGACGACCCCCATTCCCTGAAGTGGTTCCACCCAAAGGTGGTGCAGGACCAGCAGACAAGGAGGTCCCCGGTTGGGTCCCAGACATGCTGGGGCCCGAGGCTACGGCCAGATGTGGTGGAAGAAGTGGGTCTGCTGTGACCAGCCTTCCCAAATGTGCTATGGTGTTGCAGTTTTAGTGCATATGTGGGTTAGTAATAGTCACCACAATCCAGGATTAGTTATAACAGCATGCATAGATATTCCCATTAACCCAAAATAACAGATTTGGAACAGTTGCATAGCAAACAGAACGTATGCATATATGGAGCCACAGTGGGCATTACAACAGCATGCAGATTACATTGATAGCAACAGGCCACCAATGATAGTATTTCGACATGGAACATTAATAGAAACACATTTCAATATTTACTGAACAATAGGACATATGTCCCAACAGTAGGTTTGGTGTAAACATACCCATTGATTTGTGCATTTAGATTATTGTTGCAGATATGGTGGGGAGGGAGATGTCAATTAACAACTTATTTATCCTTGCAGTACTCACAACTTTAATGATCATTGCTCTAATCATTACTCTACAGGTATTATTACAATACCCTTTGGCCTTGGTTTGGCCAGTGGTACATTTGTACACTGTGTATACTTCAACTGTCTTATAGCTAAATTCTACTTCTCTTACCTGGTAGACCTGTGGAGGAAAGGTTTGTTAACACTACCTGACTGTTTCTACACATATTCCCAGATTCCTAGTTGTAATTATGTACATACATCTAAATCTCTTAATGCACAATATCTGGACAAAGTTTGACAACTTGGGGGTACAAATAGGGACATATTTCGAATATTGCTCTTATAAAATTTTAGACAGTTGCTAGAGTAACAGGATTTGTTTTAATATGCATTTTCTGAAGGATTTGAAGTCTGACACTCAAATGTATGTCATTATTTGGTAACTACAATCTGGAGAACATCCCACTGATTTCCCAGGAAAGAAGAGGAACAGGCCAAAAATATGAGCCAAATATCTGGGCATTCTGGGAAAATCCGTACAATTGAGAGGTATGATTATGCATACAGCTTACTTCCACTCCCAGGATTCAAACCATGGCTGTGTCTGCTAAAAATGCAACAATTTCTGCTTCATCAGAGTGAGCTATTTAGACACCGCTGTCTGTTCCTTCAGAGTTTTCTTTGTAAGTCTCTCTTGGTTGTACAGTGTGACCTTGTAATTACAACAGTCTTACACCGACATTCCTAGACATATTTTTATGAAGCACAATGTGAGAAAAGTGGTTGACACAACAGTACTATTCTGATATCAGATGTTGGTGAATGCTTCATGTTAGACCATACAATACCAGAGTAAACACTACCAGTCCAGGATTTAAAACTTTATTGCCAGGCAGTTACAGTTTTCCTATCTGAAAGACCTGTGGGGGGAATGTTTGTTAACACTTCCTGACTGTTTCTACACATATTCCCATATTCCTAGTTAATAGTATGCACATGCCTCTCATTCTCTTAATGTACACACTCTAAACAAAGCTTGACAACATGGGGGTACAAATAGGGGGGTCTATATCACATTGTTGAACTTGTATAAGTTCAAACGATGTAATATCGAACCCAAAAGTCCGAAACTGCACAATAATGAACACACAGAACATCAATTTTTTTCCCAGTGAAAGAAATCACTGTTCCCTAACAAAAAAACCCTCCATAAACCTTAAACTAAAACTAAAGCAGGGGGCTGTGCCCCCACACCCCCCAATGTGGGGAGCTGTGCCCACCACCCCCCTACTTAAATATACAAACTCCGAGATCGCACCACAGTGGAGGAAATAAAGTCCTGAAAAAGGTTCAGAGATTTTTTTCTCTGGGAAAAAAATCGATGTGCCATGGCTTCACTATTTTTGCGTTTCGGACTTTTGGGTTCAATATTACATCATTCAAACGTATACAGGTTCGACGTAATATAGACCCCAAATAGGTACAGATTTTGAATATTGCTCTTATAAACTTGGAGAGTTGCTAGAGTAATAGGATTTGTTTTAATATACATTTTCTGAAGGATATGAGATCTGAAAATCAAATGTATGTCATTATTTAGTGACTAGAATTCTGGGATCATCCCAGTGATTTGCCAGGGAGACAGAGGAACAGGCCAGAAATATGAGCCAATTAACTGGACATTCTGCAAAAATCTGTACAGATGAGAGGTATGATTATGCATACAGCTTACTTCTACCACTCCCATGATTCGAAACATGGCTATGTGTGCTAAAATTACAACAATTTGAGTTTCATCAGAGTGAGCTATTTAGAAACTGCTGTTTGCTCCTTCAGTGTTTTATGTCTAAGACTCTCTTGGTTGTACAATCAGACCTTGTACTTACAGCAGTCTTATACAGACATTCCTAGACATATTTTTTATGTAGCACAGTGTGGGTAACAGTAGTTAACACATTACTATTCAGAGGTTCTATATTAGAACATCG
Organism: Protopterus annectens; assembly: GCF_019279795.1. Classification (NCBI taxonomy): domain Eukaryota; kingdom Metazoa; phylum Chordata; order Ceratodontiformes; family Protopteridae; genus Protopterus; species Protopterus annectens. The sequence continues at coordinate 969,359,707 of NC_056730.1, read as the reverse complement.
AAGTTTCAAAACTTCGAATGTTCTAATATCGACCCCTATTCAGTGGAAGCTGAAAACATTGAACATACAGAATAGCAAATTTTTTCCTAGGGAAATAATTTGCTGTTCCAAAATACATACACACAACACAAGCACACCAAACAAACAGCAATCCACACACATACACCTAAAATCTTACACCTAAACCTACACTAAACTATACACACACCACTAACTATCTACTTACCTTAACCCAAACCCTAACCCTAAGGTCCATCACTATTGCACACTCACCTAACCCGCGCCCTAACTCTAACTCACCTAACCCGCCCTAACCCTCACGTCCACACAATCGCACACATACCTAACCCACACCCTAACCCTAACTAACCTAACCCACACTCAATCGCACACTTACCTGAACCTGACCTGTAACGTTCCACCACAGCACTGAAAATACTGAAGCAACAGAAACGGACAACAGAATTCTTTCCCTAGGAAAAAATTCTGTTTTCTGTTGCTTCGATATTTTCAGCTTTTACTGAATAGGGGTTGATATTAGAACATTCAAAGTTTTGAAACTTCCATGTTCTAATATAGACCCTATTCAAAGACTGCAACACTAAATGCCATACAATATCAGAGTAAACACAACCAGTCCAGGATTTAGAACTTTATTGCCAGCCAGTTATGATTTTATTGAAATATCACCTATGTGAAACTATTACTGTCATACTGTCTGGTTTATTCAGTACAATCCATGCACAGTTTTTATACTGCCAAGTGACTTTCTACTACTTTATGTTTATTTGTTATGACTACTACAAGCAGGATTGTTACTCACCAGCCTCGTGATGCAGACTTTGCAACCTGCTGGCATGGGCTTCCTGATTCACAGCCCACTCAGCTGCAGCTGTAAAGGGAATAGAGAAATATTTAGGCACACTTATCCATCACATACACAGGCTAGACTTTGGTAATCATTTATTGATATGAATATTTACACACTGCTGGGACATCACCCCTCTGCCTTGCTTCTTGGACCCACTGGTCCAAGAGCTCCCTCTTCCTCCACTTCAAGTTGGCATAGTGGTGCTTGACCTGCTCACCAGTTCGAGGGATACCAGGAGCACTGGTGAGATCATGGGCGAGATGGTCCCAGGCTTCCACTTTTTATTGGGAGCCCTGGTACTGGTCCTGCAGCAGTCTCTCATTATGGTTATTTACCAGGAGTCCTACCATGATCTTGGACTCCTGTATGCCCCAGCGCTGCTTCCGGAAGTGCATGCCCTCACGAACACCTACCATACTGCCTACAGTTGGATGCTACAACCAGTTATGAGCTATATTCCCACCTGTGGGGTTAAAATATGTTAAATTTCCTGCCCTTTGCTGTGATTGGATGGTTTTAAATATACTGAGCTAAGCTAAGCTACAGGCAAACCTGCTTAGCTAAGGTTGGCAGTGCTTAAAGGGGCAGGTTCAGCATTGCTTACTAATGGGTAAATCCACTTAGCTGGGCTACCAATTGCTTAGCAGCCATATTTACACAATGCTTACACCTGGTAAGCAGAGCTGTGCAATGCTTAGCATTGCTTACATTTTATTTTATAGACTATCTGGTGTATGGGATTGATCCATCATTCATTTCATATTATAAATCTGGTTACTGTCCCTGACATCCCCCAATGTGCTTTCGTTACATTTATTGATGTGTGACTATACTGTATGGGGCACTTGTGTTTATATGGGGGTTTCACAACTTTATTACACTGACACCTCATATCTGGACCTAGTACATTACTCTGGTTAACAAATATATGTTATTTCCTAGCTAATTATAAAAAAAGTTTATGTACTGCTTTCACATGTAAAATGCAAATTGCTTACAGAGGGGATCGACCCAGGAATGGCTGCTTGCAGCGGGTACACTCTAACCACTACACTGTTGCAGCACTGCTTAAGTTGGATGTCTCTTGCTATTTAACTTCTTGTGCTGTTTAAGCTGGACTAAGCGTAGCTAAGCAACAAGCACACCTGTGCAGTTATGCTTAAACTTTATCTCATTTATAAAAAATGTATTTGTTGTGTTCTTTTTATTTGTACCCTTCAGAATCAAGAAGAGGAGGATGAGTATGAGGGCAGCACCAAGGATCAAATGGTGGAAATTGAAAAAGGGTAATTGTGAGGTGATGTTCAGGGAAGAGTTAAGAGAGGCACTGGGTGGCTTTGAAGAGTTACCGAATAGCTGGGTAACTACAGCAGAGATAGTAAGAGAGATGGCTAGAAAGGTGCTTGGTGTGACATCTGGAAAGAGGAAGGAGGACAAAGAGACCTGGTGGAGGAATGAAGAAGTACAGGAGAGTATACAGAGAAAGAAGTTGGCGAAGAAGAAGTGGGATTGTCAGAGAGATGAAGAAAGTAGACAAGAGTATAAGGAGATGAGGTGCATGGCAAAAAGAGAGGTGGCGAAGGCTAAGGATAAGGCGTATGAAGAGTTGTATAAAAGGTTGGACACTAAGGAGGGAGAAAAGGACCTGTACCGAGTGGCTAGACAGAGGGACCGAGCTAGTAAAGATGTGCAGTAGGTAAGGGTGATAAAGGATAATGAGGGAAACTTACTCACAAGCGAGGAGAGTGTGTTGAGCAGATGGAAAGAGTACTTTGAGGGGCTGATGAATGAAGAGAATGAGAGGGAGAGAAGGTCGGATGATGTGTAGATAGTGAATCATGAAGTGCAGTGGATTAGCAAGGAGGTAGTAAGGATAGCTATGAAGAGGATGAAGAATGGAAAGGTTGTTGGTCCAGATGACATACCTGTGGAAGCATGGAGGTGTTTAGGTGAAATGGCAGTGGAGTTTTTAACTAGATTGTTTAATGAAATCTTGGAAAATAAGAGGATGCCTGAGGAATGGAGAAAAAGTGTTTTGGTACCGATTTTTAAGAATAAGGATGATGTGCAGAGCTGTAGTAACTACAGGGGGATTAAATTGATCAGTCACAGCATGAAGTTATGGGAAAGAGTAGTGGAAGCTAGGTTAAGAAGGGAGGTGATGATTAGTGATCAACAGTATGGTTTCATGCCAGGAAAGAGCACTACAGATGTGATGTTTGCTCTGAGAGTGTTGGAGAAGTACAGAGAAGGTCAGAAGGAGTTGCATTGTGTCTTTGTGGATTTAGAGAAAGCATATGACAGGGTGCCTAGAGAGGAGTTGTGGTATTGTATGAGGAAGTCAGGAGTGTCAGAAAAGTATGTAAGAGTGGTACATGATATGTATGAGGGTAGTGTGACAGCAGTGAGGTCTGCGGTGGGAGTGATGGATGTGTTTAAGGTGGAGGTGGGATTACATCAAGGATCAGCTCTGAGCCCTTTCTTATTTGCAATGGTGATGGACAGGTTGACAGACGAGATCAGACAGGAGTCCCCGTGGACTATTATGTTTGCAGATGACATTGTGATCTGTAGTGAGAGTAGGGAACAGGTGGAGGAGACCCTGGAGCGGTGGAGATATGCTCTAGAGAGAAGAGGAATGAAGGTCAGCAGGACTAAGACAGAATATATGTGTGTGAATGAGAGGGAGGATAGAGGAATGGTGAGGATGCAGAGGTGGAGAAGGTGGATGAGTTTAAATACTTGGGATCAACAGTTCAGAATAATGGTGAGTGTGGAAGAGAGGTGAAGAAGAGAGTACAGGCAGGATGGAGTGGGTGGAGAAGAGTGTCAGGAGTGATTTGTGATAGACGAGTACCAGTAAGAGTGAAAGGGAAGTTCTACAAGAGGGTACTGAGACCAGCTATGTTATATGGGTTGGAGACAGTGGCATTGACAAAAAGGCAGGAGACAGAGCTTGACATGGCAGAGTTGAAGATGTTAAGATTTGCACTGGGTGTGACAAGGATGGACAGGATTAGGACTAAGTATATTATAGGGTCACGCCAGGTTGGAAGGTTTGGAGACAAAGCCAGAGAGGCAAGATTACATTGGTTTGGACATGTGCTGAGGAGGGATGCAGAGTATATTGGGAAAAAGATGCTAAGGATGAAGCTGCCAGGTAACAGGAAAAGAGGAAGGCCTAAGATAAGGTTTATGGATGTGGTGAGAGAGGACATGCAGGTGGTTGGTGTGACAGAGCAAGATGCAGAGGACAGGAAGAAATGGAAACAGTTGATCTGCTGTGGCAACCCCTAATGGGAGCAGCTGAAAGAAGAAGAAGAATATTCCTGCTAATGCTATACCTGTTATTCTATCAACATTCTGCTTTGTGGGATGATTGTCCCTTATGGCTTTGTCTGGATTCCTTACTCTGACAGGTTGGAAGGTGTGCGCTATGTGCTTATGCTAAACCTGTTATTCTATCAACTTTATGGCTTGGTAGGGACGATTGTCCCTTATGGTTTTCTCCAGATTTCTTACCCTGATGGGTTGGGGGTGTTACGAGCATTCTCACTTGGTTGAAATTGCTGAATGGCAATTCCGGAGTGCAGGGGGCGTGTGTATTGTGAGAGCTCTGCTCTCAGGCACCCCCCCTGCACTCATACACAGAACCATGTCCGTTTTACAGCACGACAACTCGCCTTCATACATATGCATGGCATGCTGCCGTGCTGCACAGGAATGGTCCCTGCCATGCAGGAATAACTTATTCCTGCACAGCTGCTTGCTGAATCCGGGGGACAAGGTCTAGACACCTGAATTTTTGTCTGTGACAAAATATATGTTCCTAATTACATCTTTCTTCCCCATCACACCTCCAACATTTGCAGTCCACCTGAGGAAAAAATTCTTTGAAGTCTGTTTGGGGTATAACAATACCTATGCAAACACTTTAAATCAAAAATCCTAAACCTTCTGGACTTTCCTCCGTACTTGGGAGTCATACATATGTCCTCCCATTGTTCTCTTATAAATTGCTTTTCCAGACTCTCTTCCCAATCTTTTCTAACCTCCACTAATTGATTCTTATATTTCTCATGCAACATTTTATATGCCCTACTAATTATCCCTTTTTTGCAGCAGCAGCTTCTGTTCTAGATTCAACTAAAAGATCTACCAGAGCAGGTCTTTCACTTAGGATTCCTCTGTCTCTTTGCATACTTTGATAACAGTTCCCTGGTAGGGAAGGCAATCTCTAGTCTGCAGCCCAAACATCTTCTTGGAATTATTCCTCTCTATTACCTTTCTCTCCTGAGTTATTTGCTCCCAGTACCCTGGCTTATTTGCTAGATTTCTCCAGTAAATTCAAGTCCCCTCTTGCCTCTTATCTGTACTCCTACTCACGGTCATCCCTATTGGCAAAATCTCCCTTCTCCATTCTCGTGTTGGCTTAGTTCTTTTTCTGCTGGTATAATATTCTGTATGGTTGTTATTCTTCTTCTTAAGGATCTACATCTAGAATCCCACATTCTCCTTATTTCTTGAACTTCCCCCTGTTTCAGCATTATGCCTTTCCAGTTTGAATTATAGCCTTATGCTTGTTTTATAACTGTGTAGCTCTAAATTATCCCTTCAAATCAGCTAACCCTAAACCACCTTGGTCTATTGGAAGGAGCAACTTATCCCACATAACTCTTGCCCTCCCAGATAAATTCCTTCAACTCTTTGTTAAGTATTAATAATTATCCACATCTGTTCCCCTGGTTGAAAAAATATATGTGACACATATATACAACTATAGGAGCTAAAATATTTTCACTGCTTCTGGCTTACTAACCATATCCATAAACAAGAGTTTCCATTTTTTTCAATTTTTGTATTATCTTTTTCTTTAGTCTCTTCCCACAGATCCTTAGCAGTCATAACAAAAGCATTTTTAACTCATTCTCCTTAGGTTCATAGGTTGGTACTAGGCTATCAGCCCTAGGGCCTATACAAGCCTAGCCATAACAATTCCCTGGATATTTCTTCCCACATTATTTACTTTCCTGGACCCCTGTCTAGCAGGCCAACTGACGTGATCCCTGGGGTGAATTTCCTTTCCTTTCCTAAATACTTTATCTTATTGTCCCCATAAATTTGGGTATTGCTAAGTCAATTTGTGTGTGAATACATAATTTATGGCTATAGCTTTTGTTTTATCTTCATTAATTTTATATCCCCAAAAGAGTTTAAAGTGACTCAAAATGTCCCACAATACTGAAATGTCCTTTTTTGCATTTATTAGGTACAAAATAATAGCATCTGGAAATAAAGCCAAACTTTTTGATTGCCATACCAATTATATCCTTACATTCCTGAGTCCGTTTATTTTCTTTGATAATGGCTCTTAAATATAAAGCAAATAACAAGGGGGAAAGAGGACACCCCCTGCCTGGTTCCTCTGTTCAACACAACTTGTTAGAGAGGAACCAATCCCCTTTAATTCTTGCCTCCATTCTTTCATATATCCTCCAGGTTTACCTTACTAATGTATCAGGGAAGCGTCCATTGCACTACTCATAAAATCCCAGTTTACTCTGCTGAATGCTTTCTCTGCATCATGACCCACCAACAACAGCAGTGTTTTATTAGATTTTAATTCCCTCTGGATCATTATAATTACATTAATGTTATCAAATGTCTGACTTCCCTGTATAAAACTACATTTGATCCATACCTATCAATTTCAACAACACTTTTGGCATTTTTTTAGCTAGAAAAGACATACAAAACTTCATGATCATGCTTTAAAATTTAAATGAGTCTGTATGAAGCTGGGTCTGATGGGCCTTTACTATCTTTGGGTAATACAGTCACCACAGCTTTTTTCCTAGATGTTGATGCTTCCCTTCCTTTTAAAATACTGTTAAGCAAAATCTTCCAGATCTTTATGATTTTCTTTCCTTCTAACTTCCACACTTTCACAGGGACACCATCTGTTCTTGGAGACCTTCCTGTCGATTGATTATACATCACCATTTTTATCTCATCTTGTTGAACCTCATCTAACTCTAACCTTGGCATAAGTAAGTCTTCCATAAATATTTCCATTTGTGTGATTTCTTGAGTTCCACAGTCCTCTGCATTATACAAGTTTTTATAAAATTTCTGAAATACTTCTAATACCTCTATGGACTCTCTTTTTATTTTTCCTCTTTATAAGTTCCCTAAATTTGGTGATGACCCTTTCTACTTTCTGTTGCCTAAATCATTGTGCTAAACGTTTTGTGCTCTGGAGTTGTTATCAAAAATGGTTGCTTAACAGCAATCTTTCTAAACTCATGCATATTTTTCAAATACTCTCTTATTTTTACTTTAGCACTCTGCAGTTGTACCACTTCTTGTTCTGTGAGATTACCTTTATTCTACAATATGTTAACCGTTGTTATCCCTTCTAAATAAATCCTATTACTTTGTAATTATATTTCTTTCTCTTTTATTTCTACCCTTTTTAAACTCCATTTTCAATGTATCTTTTTTTTTACTGATATTTTGGTCAGCTGTTTTTTTTTTCCACCAAATCAATAAGGGTTGCATTTCTAAATAATGAAGACAGACATTTGAGTTTCAGACTTAATAGCCTTAAGAGTTTCTGTTGAGCACTCCTAAGTACTGTTAAGACCAGGTCTCACCCTAGGGAAGTGATTTACAAGCTTATGTTTTCCTGATTTCAGAGTGCAATCACAGATCTCTATGTACTACATAAATGTTTTAGAAGCTACCACATTAGAATGAATTTTTGTTAAAGGTAGGAAGGACAACGATGACAAAATACGCAAAGACAACATGCCTATTAAAATACAGTACTTTAAAACTACATGGACCTAATAGAGAAGTTCATTGGAAATTCCTAATTTAATTGAGTTCTTTTTATCATTAGTAGGGTTATTTAAACTTGTCTATTTTAGTAATTTTATATAGTGTTTATCAGTGACCAGCACTAGTTATTCTATAAATGTGTTTTATCTGAGGCAATAAGTGGTTTTAGTTGTTTTAATTGAAGCTTTCCTGGTGGTTTTAAGTCATGCTGTTGCTCTTTTCTTGAAATAGTATAAAAAATTGTTTTTCCTCATGTATCTATTGTGCAGTATTGAAAGAGGGGGCAGTATGAAAGATGTAACCATTTTTGATTCTTCTGCATTTATTGCAGTAGGGATAATTTACATTTACAACATGTTAAATTATGTAGTATGACTTATAAGCAGCATTTTAAATGTAAGCAGGGACAAATACACCCCATGATAGATTTTTTTTTAAATAATTTCTTAACTAATAAGGATGCCGATGTTATATATTCTGTTCACTTATTGTAACTGCAGTTTACAAATCTGTTACTAATGTTGTGCATAATTTGTTTGCTTGCCGATAGTATCTATATGCATCTCTATTACAGAATATTAAGTTTGTTAAACTTGTGCTTTCATGTTTGTAAAATTGCATACATGGCTGCTGGTTATGATTAGATGGTCAGTCAGAAATGGTTAATAAAGTGTATTACTAGTTTCATTGTGAACAGAATACGGACAATGGGGATACTCAGTAGACCTCATTAGTACTAGGTGTGAATGAAAATTATGGTGGTAAGAACAGACCTCTGTAGAACTAAATATGCTGGTGTGACACAAACGTTTATAACAACAATGCAAGTATAACTCATATTCAGGTATTGTTTCCTTTGTCAAAATATGCCTCAGTCATACTAATTTGAGCACTGTGGTTGAAAATGATGCTCTTCTCTGAATTTACCAAACAGAAGAGAAAGGCATATACTTGATCTGATGTTATCTTTTCAATCTGTCTCAACCTGTGGGTTACCAGATCTAACTTGGATTCAAGGCCAGCATGTCAGATTTTTCAGCCCAAAAGCTCTGTCTTCTCTACTCATAATTTACTGCTCTCTTTGAATATCCTCAGATCTCTTTTACTACTTTTGCATCCAGACATGGTATCAAGCTCCTTCCGTTCCATATGATCACTAAAAATGTTACTTTCTCCTGATATAGTATCTGCTTGCTTTCTCTACCTTAGGTACTGTTTTAGGAAGATAGTTATTGCATCTTTAATGGTGTTTCGTTTGATTTTTCTCTACCTTCCTTTAAAGCTTTTTGTCTGGTAGTCTCCATTTAGTGACTTTGCCACTTTTTCTCTTTCCACTATCAGCAGCTTTTGTTTTCATGTTTCCTCTGTTTCAAAAAAGTCATAGTAATAATGTTTGTGTATTTTGACTGTATATAGTTATTTCTTTTAGTGTTTGCACTAACTGTGGGTTACTGCTATTTTTGTTGATAGTTGTGTTAGCTTATATGGTTTGTATGTAATGGAGAAACAAGTTTCAGGATTTAAAAGTGTATTGGGTGTGGGTATAAGCTGCCTTACAAAACAGAAATGATGTGTGTGTGTGTGTGTGTGTGTGTGTGTGTGTGTGTGTGTGTGTGTGTGTGTGTGTGTGTGTGTGTGTGTGTGTGTGTGTGCGTGCTCGCACGCGCGTGTGTATATTCTTAGGAGTGACACACCTAGAGGTGGAGTATCAGGCTTGCTTTGCCTTTAGGCCAAGACCCTTACTGAAAGGAAGGCCAAGTTGGCTTTGAAGGCTCACCTCCCACTATCTTCTACCTATTCTTCAGGTCCTTCTTCCCCTTCCCCATGAAAAAGTTGGGAGAGAACATGATTGATAAAGTCATGGAAAAAAAAGAGAGTGACAGAGAAAAGATTTCCAATGACAACAGCAAAGTAAAAAAGACAGAGAGAGAGAGGAGTGCTAACACTTCTCTACCACAATGGAGAGGCAGCCAGATCCACACATCTAAAGCACCTCTAGTTCCACCTTAAAGTGTGCCTTAGATGTCCCTTCAGTGCTGGTCACCTGCTGCCTCAGTTCTAAGATAAGAGTCATCTAACTCTTCTATGCTGGTCAAAACCCTAGCCCCTTCTTTTCAGCATCTTCTACATCTTCTTCTTCAACAAGACGCTTCTCTTTTCTGCCCATTACTCCCACCAAATTCTTGCTGGAGCCAACCGCCATCCAGATTTGAGACACACCCTTTTGGATCTAAGACCTGGATTCATCTGTATCTAAACCCAAAAATCTGGTGTCCATGTTTTCCTCTAGGCCTTCCAGATAAGCCAGAAGTTTTATGGGATCAGATATGGAGCAGCTGATGCAGAACATCTGACAGGCTCTGTCTGTTCCTCCCTTTTCCCATTTTTTGGTGCCAGGGTTCACAGGTCCATCTGCTTTCTTGCTCTTCCCCATGTCAGTGTTGACAGCTTTGCTACATCAGCAACTAGCTCTGTCCTTGATGTTCTTGACTCTGGATGCCTTGCAGCTGAGCACATCATAGAACCAAAGTCTCAGAGCTGACACGCCAGGGTTGGGATTGACACTCAGGTTTTTGAAGCCATCCTTTTCCTTGGGTGCTTCAGCATTAGATAGTTTGGCTCCAATCTCAACATCAGATCCAACAGTGTCAGTGTCAGGCACTGGTCTGTCTCTCTCTCTCTCTTAGATTTGTAGACCAAAGGGAACCATGCCTGGCTGTCCAGTCTCGGTGCTGGTGTTCAATGTTTCTTGATTGGAGACTGGAGCTTCAGTTGTTAAGTCAGACCCATCTTGGTCCTTTCCCTCATCTGTTTTCTTGAGTTTGCATCAGCTGGTTTCAGAGCAACTCACACCATTACACCTTGAGCCTTCCCACATTACTGGATCTCCTGCTTCTTTAGAGTTCCTCAGAGCTTCCCACCTTCCCCTATGAGGTTCACTTGAAGAGCAGATGAAAGAGGAAGCATTTAGAATTCCCTGAGAAGTCACTCACCAACAATGCTGATCTCAATGAAGGGAAGGGGTCCCTAAAATTCCAAAAAAAAAAACAAAAGCCAGCACACAAAGGTGAAAGGTGCCTGTATCAAATATCCATTTATTCCAGCATAAATTAGGCAAAAACAGACCAGTTATGGCCCAAAATTACTAAGCCTTCCTCAGTGTTGAAAATCAAGCTGTAAAACAAAGCCTAATATGCAAAAGTGTAACAGCACAACACGACAAGAATCCTGCTGATTGGTTGGCTATAATTGTTCATTTAAGCTTGGTGGAAATAGACCACCTAGTTTAATGATCCACATTTTCTCCTTTTTATTCAATATATTATGCCAACCTATTTTACTGCCCCGGTCCCCAATTATTCTATCAATAATGGTGAACCTAAAAGTGGCTGTAGCATGTGTCAAAGAATGCTTAAAAAGTGCATTATTTGGTCTTTTTTGCCTGATATCAATAAGGTGTTTGGATATCTGTAATTTCACCGGGCGAGAGGTCTGACCAATATAAAATTCAGAACACGTACAAGTGACCAGGGAAATTCCCCAGTCTGTTCCGCAAAGTCAATGTCATAGGCGAACCCAGCCTTGCACACGCAAGATTCCATATCAGTTTGGGTTTCAGTTTTTTTCAAGAATAAGTTCTTGCCCATTGGTTCATGAATGTACTGGCTATTATTGTCTCCTACATTTATTTGCAAGTAAGGAGGATATTCATTTAAGTTGTGTGGGGGGTGAATCCAGCCTAGGGACATTGGATTGGTTTGCAAGAAATATATTTTTATATACTTTTTTATGTTACGAGATTGTTTCTCATATTTGTGCCTGCCTACCTCTTAATTTGATACCTTTATTGCCTTACTGGTTTTTCAATTGGTTTGATATTGGGGCCATTTTTACACCTGTTTTTTTGTCATTACCAGGGGAATACTGGCATGGACCCTATTTGTGTCATATTGGCCCATTTTGGATTTATTGTATTATGGATCTCACTCAACTTCTTAGAGGGCTATCGGCTGATAGGGATGACTTGGAGATTTTTGGCCTAGGACCTGGGGGGAACCCGGATGATATGGGAGACAGGGTTGAACCACAAAATGCATGTTTAACAATTTTTCAACAATTAACCAAGAGTATGCGGGTGTTACGAACCAATGTTTGGCACTTAAGATTATTTAAAGCATACCAAGCCAAAGGGATTTCTTCCAGGGGTCTAAGGGTCAGGATCCAACCCCTAGTAGCCCATCCAGATGATGAGCTTGTAGAACAATGGGCCCTTGTACAGCAAAAAGGCATCCATGGACTTTGTAGATACCCTTATTGCATATTATGATTGATCTATAGATTAGAGTATTACAGAAGTAACCTCTATTTGTGATGAAACCCAAAAATTTGAGGGGCAGGCATGTTATACAACTTGGCTCAACCAGCTAAGCCAGGAATTATTATCTTTGGAAGAACAATTAAAGGACAGGAAAATGAGGAAATTTCAATGTGATAGGCATGATTATGAGTGAGGCAAACCTTTTGGCCGTAATAAAAATGTCAAATTCAGTAATGTGGGTAGGAAACCTTCTAAGAGGAAGAGACCTAGGTCAGTTTTGAAAAAAAACTACTAATTCATGGAGTGGGACATCAGTGGATGAGTCCTCTTCCATGACGGATTCTGAGGCATAATATACTGCAGCATCCCCAGCCCCAAAATGTAGGAATTCTGATACCCTTTTAGGGGCAGGGTACAGAGGGGAGGGAGAAAAAATTACCGGAATCAACAATGTAGAAACCTTATTGAAAGTAATGACAGCAAATAGACAATTATAGCAATGTTTTGAATGTCTCTTCCACATCACTCACACAAATTGAATTTCAGTTGCTTAATAAAGGACTCAACTTTGTACTCGCCTTCTTTGTTTCAGAGGATTCTTTAGCACAAGATGTTATTGATTTTTGTTGTTTGCTAAATTTCGGGTTACATTTTGAATCTTCATCCACAGTTGTTGATTCTAACATTTTTAAATTCCAAAAGTCCACTTTCATGCCACCTATGCAACACTCAGACCATATGTGTTAACACATAGCACTTAAAGAACTACATTTCTTTTCCCAGGAACATAACATCAGGCCTCACAACCTTTCGAGGAAGGAACAAGAGATTATTTTGGACTTACAACAACATAAGGATTTAGTGATTTTTACCAGCTGATAAGGGTGGGGCCATTGTGGTCATGGATTGGTGCAAATATGATGCCGAGGCTCAGAGACAGCTGAGTAATGGTCGCTACTATATGTATATGCCCCTGGATCCTGGTTCTAAATTTAAACAGCAAATTGACAAATTTCTGTTGTCAGCTAAGGATGAAGGCATTATTTCTCAGTCTATTTTGTACCATCTAACTGTCCCTGATCCTAGGCACCAATATATGTACCTTTTACCTAAAATCCAGAAAAATGTATATGATCCCATGGGATGACCAGTTGTGTCTGGTCACGGATTTCTTACAGAACCCTTATCACAATTTTTGACACAACACCTCCAGCCTCTTCTCAGATATGTTAGATCTCGGATTCAGGACACCACCCAATTCTTACAGTTAATCTTAGATATACAACTGGAACCAGGGTGGTTGTTATGCACCCTTGATGTAGCATCTCTATATACCAATATTTCTTGTTGGGCTGGTCTATTAGTCCTGGAACATTGGCATTTTCAGGCCGAGCTCTAGCCACCTGGTTTCAACACATTCCTTATATGCCTTGCTGAATAAGTACTCACAAAGAACACCTTTTATTACCATGGTAACGGCTTTTGGCAGGTACAGGGTACGGCCATGGGGGCGTCTTTCGCCCCCATCTATGCTGACCTTTTTATGTCTTATTTGGAAAAGCAGTTAATTTATGATGTTACCCACAATTTATATCTTGAGGAAATTGATATACAGAGATGTGACCTAGATGATTGCTGGATGGTTTGGAAAGCTGATGAGGGGTACTTGCATGAGTTCATCAAATATATCAATGGTAATAAGTGGGGTATCCAATTTACGGTCAACTACAATATGGATCAAGTCACTTTTCTGGATGTTTTGATTACTAGAAATCTGGATTATACCTTAGATACCCAGGTTTTTTACATGTATCCACAATACAACTCATTATTACATGCCTTTAGCTTTCACCCTTCCCACATTACACGCAACATCCCCAAATCTCAGTTTTTCCGTATAAGACCGATTTGCTCTCACCCTGACAAATATCATTATTACAAACAGGACCTTGTTAACAGATTCAAGTCCCGGGTTATAAAACGGGCACGATTCTCACGGCCAGCAATTTGGCCTCCTCTGTGGATAGGAATGACCTTCTGATGTACAAGGATAAACAACAACTTGGTCAACTTGTACTTAGATTGGCAACAACCTTTGGACACAATACCAATGTGTTACTGGATAGTGTTAATAAACATTGGAATATATTATTAGAGGATGAGAGGTTATCAGGCATTCTTAATGATATATGCCTTTTTTCCTATGGGAGAGGCAAAAACCTGGGTTCATACTTCAATCATTACAAACAGGGTTTGATGTTGGGGGACCAAGCTCAAACAACTTTAACGGGAGAGTTGTTGCATGGTTGCTATCCATGTGGGCACTCTGTCCATTGTTCTAGGGTGGTTAAGTTCAAACAGTTCCCAAGCAAAAATATCGGGTTTGTCTTTGACATCAGGTTTCTGGCCAATTGCGGAACAGACTGGGTGATTTACCTGGCCACTTGTATGTGTTACGTGTTTGATATTGGTCAGACCTCTCGCCCGGTGAAATTACAGATATCCGAACACCTTAGTGATATCAAGCAAAAAAGATCAAATAATGCACTTTTTAAGCATTCTTTGACACATGCTACAGCCACTTTTAGGTTCACCATTATTGATAGAATAACTGGGGACTGGGGCAATGAAATAGGTTGGCATAATATATTGAATAAAAAGGAGAAAAAGTGGATCATTAAACTAGGTGGTCTATTTCCACCAGGCTTAAATGAACATTTATAGCCAAGCAATCAGCAGGATTCTTGTCATTTTGTGTTGTTATACTTTTGCATATTAGGCTTTGTTTTACTGCTTGATTTTCAACACTGAGGAAGGCTTAGCAATTTGGGGCCAAAACCGGTCTGTTTTTGCCTAATTTATGCTGGAATAAATGGATATTTGATACAGGCACCTTTCACCTTTGTGTAATGGCTTTTGTTTTTTTGGATTGCCTTTATGGTATTTTGGGCCGTGCACTTGCTGTACTTGCAGGTATTTTTCAAGGTGCCCCTAAAATTCCCCCATGACGATACCTGATTTGACAGCATATTGTAATTGATGAGATTGCACAGGGGAGGGACCACCTAAGTCTAAATCCCTGAGGAGTCAGTATTTCTAGAGACTTATGGTGAGGGTCCATCTATGCCTTAGTGGTATCCCCTCTGCATGCCTTTGTTGATTCAGTATCCTGGAGAGCATGGAGAGAACCCAAAGTGGTGGAGCCACTCCACTGCAAGCAGGGCAAAGTACTGATCCATCATCCAAAAGATAGACCCTTTGGGAGCAAGGGACTGATGGTGGATGCTGCTGTGGTTGCTGCAGCCACCAAGAAAGAGATCTCTGAGGAGAGCTCTACAGTTCACCCTCTGAATAAGGAGTTTCAGGCATTGGAAGAACAACTGTTCCTCAGCCTCCTATGCACACCATGTACTAAACTATTTGGTCCTTCTGACAAGACTCCAGAGAGATTTGGTTGTTAAGATATTGAAGATTATGTTAACACATCAGCCACAGGAGGCTCAAAAGTCACTAAAGACTCAGTTGTCTTCTATGTAATCCATCTCAAACATATCCATGAGGCTTCTTTCAAAAGCTGCAGATGGTATGGCCCTTATGGCAGGCACTGGTATAATAATATGCTCTCATGTATGCATGGGTCTATGTAACTTTGTAGACATCCTTTCTAAATGTTATATAAGATGGTTCCACTTTGTTTGGTCCCAACGTCAAGGATGCATTGACTAGGAATGAACAGGAAGGAAAAACACTGTCTGCCCTTGGGGTGCATTTCTCCACCCCTCAAAGCTCCTTTTCCAGGAACCAAAAGGAGGAAAATGTCTTTTTTTTTTTCAATTCACAGCAATTCTCCAAGATACTGCTGGTGACAGTACCCCTGTGGCAGGATGGGAATTCAAGAGATGCCATACTAGGGGCAGAGGTGGTCAGCCAAAAAAGGAATTCTATGTTCCATTCTATGGGTAGCCCTTTCGGCTTCCCTGAAGGGTTGCTCAGCTGTCACTGTCTAGAGCCAGTCAGGGGTGTTTGGCTGTCCACCCAGAAGCTTGGGAAGCCATCATTTCAGATGCTTGGATGTTGAGAGTCATATTCAGAGGTTATTTAATTTCTTTTCATTTCCAGTTCAAAGAAGAATAAAAATTCCTTCCTGAATTTTCACCATGTCAGAGAAGGGAAGCAGCAGTGCCAATAAGAAAGTTTCTTCACAATCAAGTCATACAAGAGGTCTCAACAAACCAAAAAGGATTTGAGGTCTACTCAGGATACTTCTTAGTGCCAAAAGAAAACAAGGACCTCAGGACTATACTAGACCTCAGTGATTTGAATCTCTACATGAAACAGACCAGTTCCAAATATCATGGTGCTGTCCATTCTTCCTCTGAAGAGGAAGGATGACCGGCTCTGTTTGACAGACCTCAAGGATACCTGCTATCATATAAGGATAGTGAGGTACTCCAGGAGTTTCATGTTCTTCCAGCTGAGATGCAACCATTATCAGTTCTGGCCACTGTCATTTTGGCTCACCATAACCCTGCCCCAAGGTGTTCAGTAAGTGCATGGCAGTGATCACAGCTAGATTTAGGACGACTTCCAGATCTTTCCTTATCTGAATGATTGGCTGCTTACAGCAACCATTAAGGTGTCTGTAATCCAAGCCAGGGGCTACTTCCTTCAACTGTGTCTATCCTTGGGCATCACTGGGAACTACAAAATCCAGTCTGCAACCAGGATAAACCCTTGAATTCATTGGATGTCATCTGGATACCTCCAATCAAATTGCCAAATTCCCTCCTTCCAAAACTATCCTCTCTATGGATTCAGGCATCCCAAGTTGTAAACTCGCAGATGCCTCTGGCTTCCTTGATTCTCTGGTTCCTAGGTTTGATGTCCACGTCAGTTTGCCATATGCAAGTTCTCCAGTGGACCCTGTTGGTTCAATGGTCAATCTTATCTCACCCCATGGAACTTCCCATTCATCTCATTGACATATGGCTTTGCCACATTGTTTGGTGACTGGAGTCTCACCATATTCCAGCCGGTTGCATGTTTGTTCTCCCTTAGGCCCAGGCCATGGTTACCATGAATGCTTCCCTCCTGGAGTGGGGGTCATTTTGAAGGAAAGAATGTCAGAGCCAAGTATTCACATTAATGTGTTGGATATAAGGGCTGCCCTCCTAGCATTGCAGGCCTTTCAGGACTCTCTTCCTGGGTGTGATTGCCATTCAGTACTACAACACATCAGTGGTATGGTATATAAATAAGCAATGGAGAACCTGAACATATCCCCTGTGTTGAGAGTCCAAGAGAATCTGGCAATGAGCTATGTCCTCACAACAGTTTCTGACAGCAATGCATATTCCAGAGAAATCCAGCATTCTAGCAGACATATTGATCAGGACCAGTGTCATGCATTAGGAGAAGTCACTCAAACCAGAGATAATGATGTGTGTGTTCAGCTGCTAGGGCCACCCCTGCTGCAATCTCTTTTACTCTCATCAAACACCAAGTGCAGCAGCTTTTTTGTACAGGGGACACTTCTCCATGCTTGTCCACAAAGTCTCCTTTACATCTGCCCGGCACCCCCCCCCCCCCTGATAATAAAGTTTCTTCAGAAAGTAGCCTGTTGCAGAGCGACCATTATCCTCATTGACCCCTTTTGGCCAAGACAGATTTGGTTCCCTTTTCTGTGACATCATGTGTTTTACTCCCTCTGGGTCCTGCATCCCATTCTTGAACTGATATCTTACCCCTTGGATCAACCACACCCGAACCTCAAATCCCTCTACTGACTGCTTTGTTCCACTAGATTTAGTGATAGCCAGAGATCCCAAGCATTCTAAGAGAGTTGTTTTTATCTTTTCCTCCTGTGAGAAGACCTCCACTTGAAAAGTTTACAGTAACATATGGAAAAAATTCTATATGGGATTCATACAAGGGTTTAGATCCCTTTACTGCTCAACTGGATGTAATTTTAGATTTCTTTGAGGGTCTGTTTTATTTTTTCTCTGCTATTCTACTATCAAAGTGAAATTAGCTGCCATATCTAATTTCCACATTGGTTTTAATAATGCTTCTATTGCATCTCTCAAACTATGAAACGCCTTTTTAAAAGGCAACTTCCTCCTTAGACCTCATGTTAGGGACCCGGTACCTCCTTGGAATCTTACCCTGCTTCTTCAAGTTTTGATTAGGCCTCCTTTCGAGGCAGCTGATACAGTAGATTTGTAGCTGATCTCCTGGAAGACTTTGTTTTTGGTGGCTATTACTTTGACCAGAAAGGTGTCAGAGCTTCAAGCCTTATCTTCTGTGCCACCCTACCTTGTGTTTCATGGCTTCTCTACGTATTAGTCATTCCTTCTTACCTAAAGTAGCCTCTGAGTCAAACCTAAATGAGTCCATTTATTTACTTGCTTTCTTCTTTAACTTTAGCAACAAATCAGGGTTTACTATCATGTTCATGAAGTGCATTCAGTCATAGATGGCAACATCAAAAGGCAGTTTTCAAAGTGGCTAATCATCGAACAGAAATTCAGTGAACCACATCACCTAACATCGAACGGCACATTTAATCCAATGGCCACATTTCCATAACAGTGAATGTTGAACTGTCAATATGTACATGGTTTGACAAGGGAGATAAAAGACATTTTTATTTTTGGCATTCTGGTTCGGTGACATGACCATTCAACTGAATGCCAGCCTGGAGTTTTACTGGCTGGGAACTCTATCCTACAGACTGAGACAGAAGGAAAAGACAAAATCAGATATGAAAACATATGTACTTATCATAACACTAAATCTTTGTTGTCTTCTTCTGTCCATCTCAACCACCCCCCTCTGTTGTCCCCTTCCAAATTGTCATTCCTTTTGTGATACTTTTGGCTGAGTGTGCATACTGCCCAAAGCTTGTATTTGGGGCTACTATGGTATCATTCCTTTCCCTTATCCCTATTTTTGGAACTTTTTTTCCTTCTTTAGGGAACCCCCTCTTCCTTTTTATAATTTTGATAAGGGGAATAGGTAGGGAAAACCTGATCTGAGGAGATTGAAAAAGGGCAGTGTATTATGGGCAGAGGAGGCAGAGCTTTTCTTGAAAAGTAAAAGATTCTGAAGCAGAGGTACTCTATGAGGCCATTGACTAGGAGAAAGTGATCATGGATGTGGTGCTGAGTTAGAGTCATCAGTGTCTTATGGTCCACAAGGTGTTAATACTGGCTTTTATATATTTGCACATTTTGCATGTGTTTTTGTGT
This sequence comes from Protopterus annectens, assembly GCF_019279795.1. NCBI lineage: Eukaryota > Metazoa > Chordata > Ceratodontiformes > Protopteridae > Protopterus > Protopterus annectens. The sequence goes on along the minus strand of NC_056730.1, from coordinate 969,340,425 downwards.
GTGCATGTAAAATGCTATTTCCATGTCAAAATAATATCTTTCTCAGTATTCAGCTTCCTCACTACATGTTTTTTTTTTCTCCAACAAACATTCAGCAAATCTTTATACGTTTTTTAGTTATAGGAACCATGTTCTTTTGCAGATTTGCTCAGATATTATAATTTATTAACTTTCAAATGTTTGAATGTCCCCTCAAGAAAAAACAATTACATTATTTATATATTTATTTATTCATTTATTTATATATTCATTTTGTTAACCAGGGTACTGCACTGACAATTCTAGTTTCATTCCCACCTCATGGTCAATAATATAGCAACTCATACAGAGTACATAAGTAAACACAAACATGAAGTGGCAGTAAATAAAATACAAAGAATGAATAAAATTACACTGATATCAATATACATTTAAGTACAACGCTTTACATTAAGGAAGATATACAGTGCCACCACTGCCCTGCTATCATTCACAGACTGTATAAACAAAAACTGCAACAATAGTATTCTTTCCTCAGCAGTATTCCTTGACTTATCCAAAGATTTTGACATGGTAAATCACCAACTACTTTTACATGTAATGAAGTCTCTATCACTTGTTCCCTCAGCCATTAACTGGTTCAAATCTTATCTTGAAAACAGACAGCAGGCAGTACTCTGGCACAATAACCTTTTTAATCTCCTTCCTGTCTCCCTAGGTGTCCCTCAGGGCTCCATATTAGGACCACTGCTATTTTCAATTTACATTAATGACCTTCAGTTAGCAATTCCACACACAACATGCATTCAATATGCAGATGACTCTACTATCATCTGCTCAGCTACTTCTATAGCTGAATTACAAACCCTTACCCAGAAAACACTTAATACTGTCGAACAATGGTTCACACACCGTTGCCTCCTCCTAAACCCAAAAAACTAAAATGCTACTCTTCTCTCCAACCCGTAAGTCCTTACCCTCACATTTCACACTCACATCTAACAATGATACTCGTATCAATACTGACCCAACTACTAAACTCCTAGGAATAACAATTGACAATAACCTTAACTTTGACTTGCATATTAACAACACTATAAAAACAGTCAACAAGAAACTTGGATCCCTCTATAGAATCAAACCTTTTCTTATACCTGAAGCCAGGGCTGCTATTGCTAGAACTCACCTAATCTCTACTTTACTATATGCCTCACCCATATATACAAATCTTTCTAAGAACAACCTCAACAAACTAGCAATATCCTATAACAATATAGCCAGATTTGCCACTGCCTCCCCCTTTAGAACTCATCACTGCCTTAATCTAAAGCAACTTGGATGGCTAGAGTTTCTACACCATCTGCACTTTCTCCAGCTTACAATAACCCATAAGATCCTCTATCAACCCTCAAACACTCCAATACTCTCAAGCCTCTTCACCCCCTACAGTAATCCTAAAAACTTACGCTCATCCAACAAACTTCTTATTAACATTTGCAGATCCAACAATTCAGCAGGTGACACCCTGTTTTCTAACACAGTTGGAAGGCTATGGAACTTACTACCTACTTTTTTTACTTCTCTGTCTTCTCCTACAGTATTTAAAAAGAAACTCAAATTGCATCTCAATACACACTGGCTATGCTCCTGTACTAATCCAGATTAACTCTCCTATGTCTCACTAATAATTTTTTTTTCCTTTCATCTTTATGTATGTATACTACATCTAATCTGGAAGCTTTACCCTATCTCCTTCCAGTCCTTCCCAAACACAGTATAATATTAAACTTTATATTGTTTATCAGAATGTTTATTTCAAATTTATATTGTTATAAGAATATTACCTATTGCTATTACTAAAAAAAAAAAAAAAAAAAAGTATAGTTTTTTATTTTCCTTTTTGTATTTTCTTTTTTTGTATTTTTGTAATTTTGCATATGTCTTGGAGCTTTTCTCCTCGGGCCTCTACTGAAAATGGACATATATCCAGTTAGACTAGCCCGGTCAACAAATGTAAAATAAAATAAATAAAAATAAAAATATAGCAATATATATATATATATATATATATATATATATATATATACACACACGCTTGGTGTATAGAAGTCTGAAGTGGGAGAACGTAAGCAATAGAAAGCAGTAGAACAGTTATTGGTAGAGGAGAGATATTATTCGATTTAGTTTATGTGACATGCTGGGTTGCAGAAGCATTTAGCTTGTTTAAGTAGACGAGATTTTAGCAGCCCTTGGAACTTGGAGTAAGATGGAGTGCCTTTAAGTTTGAGTGAAAGGACTCTCATAGTTTGGGATTGAGAATTGAGAACGTGGTCAGAGACATAAAGTTTGTAAAATGGAATTTATGTTAAAGGACCAGAATGACGCAGTTTTTTGACCTTGTATGTAAGGGCTTGTCTTACTAATTTTTAGGTTAAAGGAGGGAGAGTATATTCATGTAGTAGCCTGAGCTGTTGTGATCCTAGTAGTACGTCTGCTCTTCGTGTAACTGGGAATCAGTTTTCTTTTTCTAGAGTTATATAGTGGTATCCAGTTCTTGGGAAATTAATCTACAAATTGTGTTTTTATGTGTTTGAATGGTATTGGAGTTTTTAAAGGAAAACTCCACCCTAGAACTAAAAAAAAATCTGTTTTTTTACTGTATCTTTGTTTCCTGACCTATTTTAACAACTCAAAACCACTCTAAGTGCTTTATTTGTAATTTTAGCCTGTTTTCCACAACATGACTACCAATGGGGCTTGATGTATCAATGTGATCTTGTTCTTCCTCAACCCTTTCTCTTTCCCATAATGCTTTGTATGACTCATGCCAGACATAAGGAAGTAACTGTGAATTCCCATGCCATTGACATATAAAGGGGATTTGTGTGGTTACAAATACAGCACTTAGAGTGATTTTGAGGTGTTAAAATAGGTCCAGAAACAAAGATAGACTAAAATTAGTTATAGGGTGGAATTTTCCTTTAAGTAGATGTTGCTGAGATAAGAAGGATGTAACATTCTAATCAAGGAAGTAGGATTCTTTTTCCTACTGCAGCTCTGGTTGGATGTGGCTGAAAGGGGGATGTTTTGTGTGCCCTCACTATAAGGAGATTCATTTTTTCACATTTTTTTTTCTAGATGAATGATGAAATTGAGTGAGGTTACTAACCAAAGACCAAGGTACTTAAAGGAGAACACTTGCACTAAGGGAGAAATGTAGCCATATTACAGGATATACTGAACTTCTGATGAGTGCCAAACAACATTATTTTTGTTTTTGTTTTGATGTGTTAAGAATAAAATTGTTCTTTGTTGATCCATTCACTGAGACAGAGGAAATCAGACTGTAGTTGTCATTAGCATCCCAAAGAAGAGGCAGGTGAGAAAGATCCAGTGAAAGTTTATCGATATTTATAGGGAATAGCAGAGGGGCAAGAATAGAGCTTTGAATAACTTCTTTGAGTAGAAGGTAGGTGTGAGAGTTATAGTTACATGTGAAATGCCTGTTTGTCTGTCTGTAAGATAGTTCTGAAACTAGGGAATGGCATCAGCAATGAAGTATAGTTCAAGTCAGGCCTAATATGAGAGAAGACTGGTTAACTAAGTTGAAGGTCCCTTTAATATTTATGAAAATTGATAAAGCTAGCATGCCTTTGTTGACTGACATGAGAATGTCATCTGTGAATGTCCATATGGATGTGAAAGTGCTCCTACCTGACTAGAACTCATGCAGTTAATGAGAAAGAAGATGATGTTTTGAGACATGATCTTTAAGTCAGAGGTAGACACTTTTTTAAAGATCTTGCACAACATTGGAAAATAGGGAGGTGATAATGGGATGGAAGTGTGAATGTTTTTGTATAGGAAATGTTTTACTATGGCAGTTTTCCAGACATTAGGCTTGGTATCTGTACTAGTACTGAGAAAGAGGTTAAAGGTGTATTGTAGAAGTTGGAGGCTGTCTGCATCAGAAGGTCCATCAAGTTATATTTCTTGTAGTAGTGGTATGATATATTTGTATAAGAAATGTCTGAAAACAGAGGAAGCTATTTAGGAGGAGTGGGTGGGGTATCTGGATGGGAGTATATGGCACAGTTATAGAAGTCACTGAAGTGTTTTTGGAAATCATCACTGATAGGAAAGATAATTTAAGTGGGGTAAGTTGCATCCAGTGCGGTTATTGACTTCTATCTAATATTTCCTTGGGCTGTGTCTAGGAGAGTTTTGAGCCTGTGTTATGGATTGGCTTTTGTGTCTGCTAATGTCTTTTTGGCTAGGTCCCTTAGGTTATTGTACTGTTCCTGATTTTCTGAGATGAGTTGGACTTCCAAAAGTACCAGGATTCATCCCTGAGTCTAAGAGGTATTTGAATTCATGCATTAACCACTTTTTGGTTTAGTATTGGTGAATCCAGAGACTAAGGGAACTTATGAATCCTATAAGGAAGTGAGAATGCTTGTGAGAAGTTCAGTGGTTTTGTTTGGATCAGTTATGTTTTTCAACAGGTGTCCAGCTGAGGGAAATGAGAGAAGTAGCAAGTTTTGTTATATTAGTTTTGGATTTTGATCAGAATGAGGTGTCTGGTCTTGGGAACTAAGCAAAGGATGGAATAGCTTATGGGGCAGTGGTAACTTAATGAAGGTGATGATTGATTTGCAAGGTTGGAGACAGAGGTTGGATTGCTGAAGATGACGAGATTTACATCAATGAGGGAGTTGTTTGAGGTTGTAAGGTTATGTCTACTGGGATATTTGACTACTTCTATCAGTTGCTATTCATTGAGAAAATCAAAACCTTGTAAATTAATGCATTTAAGCATATTAAGATTAAAGTTTCCTGGAATTATTATACTTTCCTGTTGTTTTTCTTGAGTAAAATTGCTTAAATAACATTTTCGACTTTCTCTAGAGATGAGGAGGGAGGTATACAATAGCTATCTGAATATTAGTAGTGTTGGATAAAGAAAATTTCTGTGAGGAGTGTGAGATTTTGAGTTGGGTGAAGCTTGACTAATAAGCTGTAGTTTCATATGTGATTCTTACAGCAGAAGGGGACATTGCGATTTTGTTTTTCCAGGTCTACAATCAAGAAAATAGTTGTACCCAAGAATAAGGCAATGGAGAGAGGAGTTATCTGGTTTCAATGAGGTTGAAGTTGTGTAAACTAGAGCATTCCATTTATTTGGTCTGTTTTCTTTACAGTACTTAGGGCATTGATAAGATAACAGGAGAGTGGCTATGGTCCAAGATTTGTTCAATATTACGGTAAAGGAGAAGCATTAGTAGGATGGAAAATAAATTATATAAATATTTTGATAGTTTGATTTGGTATTTGATGTGTCCAATGAATGAATGAGTACCAAAAGTTTAAATTAGTTGATGTGTGAGGACAAGGAATATGGACAAGTGTAGGAATGTTTACTGATATTAATGAAGCTAAGTGTGTAGGTGAAAATGGTGTCTGTATGTGAGAGAGGTTGGGAAGGTAGGAAGTAAAAAAAATGTCATGATATATGGTAACCAATTTTTACTGAAAGTTTCAAATGGAATTGCCCCGTGTATATACTACTGAGACTCTCCATGGGATTCACTAAGAATATCTTATGCTCATGCCAAATGCCTACCACAGGTAGACCAATTTACATACTCATGTTAATTGGAATTCAGAGAAAGCTTTAGCAAAAATGAGGAAAAACTTATTATCAGCAAATTTGCATATCTCTTCTCAATCATCTGTAATTACCACCAGTGCTAAACAACAGCAGTATGATTCTATCACAGTCCATGTGATCATTAAGTAACCTGAGATGTACCTTCCAACTCTATATGAAAAGAGACATTATTGATCTTTCTGGATATGTGTGTCTGGCAGGTATGTGCCTTGCATTTAGCAGCATTCTACCTTCACTAAGAATGAAGCCATAGTATGAAAATAAATGATTGATTTCAATAATTGTCTTAGTTTCTGGTGCCTTTCCAGGGGCATTCAATATTTGTCAGCGTGGGAGGACATGGTTAGCAAACCATGTTACTTTGCAAAGGAAGGTCTGCACCTGTCATCACTAGGCTTCTGAATATTGGCTAGAAAGTTATCCACCCCTTGCAGCCTTCTTTAGGTAATTAAAAATAAAAACATCTGTTCTACAGTGGAAACGGATCAAAAAGAAACCTAGAAGACTCTCAACAATAAAAATAACAATAAAGTCCTATCTAAAACTCAATTCCTTTTTTCTTTAGCCTATGTTTCTTAAGAATACAATTAAAATTAACACGCTCATTTAAACCACCTTTATTAAGTGCATCTAAATGAGTTTGGCAATCATATTCTTTTAAAGAAAATTTTAATAATCTCCCCCTATATTGCATTCTATAGCATCAACGACATAAAAGTGAAGCCTTTTAAAGCCACAACATTTTTTAAAATACTTAAAACCGCTAATCAATTAAACTGCATATCAATTCCTCTGAATTTCTGCCACCTCAATACAATATCTGTTGGTCTGATAGGACACCCAAAAAAGGTGGTGGGGTGGTTATCTTGTACTCTGTCTCACTGACGCTAACACCTATAGACATTACCCTGCCTAGTTTCTCCCCTGCTGAACTACTGCTCCTAGACTGCCACATCAATAACTATAGGAAGTTTGCTATTGCCTCTATCTATATCCCCCCAGGTAAAAACATCCCTATCCTTGAACATACAGTCCTGGATAAACACTTCCATCCCCTATGAAACCATCATTCTTGGAGATGTTAATATAGATTGGAACTCCCTTATTGGTCACTCACCCCAACATTTCATAAACCTGTATGGATTCTCACAGTTGATCACTACTCCTACCCAATTCACCAAAAATGCTACTGGTTCCACAATTGACTGGATCTTGACCAACTCTCCTAACAACTACTGTAACCCTTCTACCTCCCCTGATTCTATTAGTGAGCATTCTCCCATCTTTATCTTAAGGCACTCTCCTCGTCTCTCTAAGCCTCATCTGTACAGAGATTGTAGGAAACTGGCTAACTTTTCCCCTGAAGCCTTTAACTATAGACTCTCTGCCATCAACTGGTCTTTCCTAAAAGCTCTCCTGCTCAATGATGCTGTTACTAAATTCAACCACATTTTCCTTGATGTCCTAAACTCTATTGCCCCAACTCGCAATATCAGAACCAAATCTAATTTTGCACCCTGGCTCTCTAAAGCTACTCATGCTTTGATGCATGAAAGAGATGCTCTATGGAAAGAAATGTCAAACCAGTAAAACTCCCACCTTTCTCCAAGGTTATAAGCAACTCAGAAATTGTGTAAAAATGTATTATTTTGCTAAACACCAATATTTCACTAAATTTCAAAGCTCTCACCCAAGTGACCCCAAAAAAGTCTGGATTACTATCATCTCCCTGCTCCACACTGGTTCTCCTACCATCCCTAACCCTTTCCCCTATCACTCTCCCTCTGAAACTGCAGACTTACTCAACAAACACTTCATAGACAGCATCTCTAAACTCCTACCCTCTGGTAACTCTGCTCATCCCAACTCGTCTATGTCACCCTCACCTCCACCTAAACCTCTATGTTCCTCTGTCTCTCAGTCTTTTACATTGTGACCTGTTTCTACTAAATACATCAAATCCCTGCTTCTTAAACTAAAACCATGCTCTCCCTCCACATATAAACTCCCCCCTCAATTTCTGAAAATTGCTGCTGACTCTATTGCATATCCTGTATCTATCTTAATCAACCACTCCATTCAGGAATCTACCATACCAGAAATATGGAAATCCTTCTATACCACTCCCCTGCATAAAGATGGCAACTCTGTTGAACCCTCTAACTATAGACCAATTTCTATTCTCTCATTGCTCTCTAAGATCCTTGAAAAATGTATACATACTTAACTACTGTCTTATCTCATTCACGGAAATCTCCTCACCCCCTCGCAACATGGTTTCCTCCCTAAACACAGCCCTTCGACTGCCTTACTATCCTTTACTCAAAAGGTTGCAGAAGCTAGGGACAACAACCTCCTCATCTCCTGTCTATTCCTTGATCTCTCTAAAGCCTTCAACACTGTGTCTCATCCCATCCTTCTTAACAAACTCTTAGACTTAAACCTCTCTCCTTCTACTCTTGGCTGGTTCCAATCCTACCTTACTGGCAGAAAACAAGCTGTTAGATGGCAGCAGGTTTTCTCACCCTTCCTTGTTGTTCAAAGAGGAGTACCCCAAGGCTCCATACTTGGACCACTCCTTTTCAACATTTTTACCAACAACCTACATTCATCCTGCAGTCTCTCATCTGTAATCCAATATGCAGATGACTCTACTCTCTTATCTATCTCCAATACTATCTCTGAACTACACTCACTAACATAGACTCCCTTTATCTCTGCTGAAAAATGGCTCAGAAACAATTAACTAATCCTTAACCCTAAGAAAACTCAACTCCTTCTCTTCCTGCCTCAGACACTCTCTCACCTTAAATCCAACTTTTCTCTTTAATCCCTAGATGGCACCACTATCTCCCCTGCCTCACACAACAAACTCCTTGAGGTAATAATTGATGACCAACTAAAATTTGACTTGGGCATACAACAGGCCATCAAAAAAAACACCAAAAACTTGGACTACTTTATATGAACAAAATATTCTTCACTATGGCCGTCTAAATGCACTCTTGCATAGGAATTTCTCTTATCCAGTCTTCTATATGCTTCCCCCATCCTTACCAATATCCAAACTACCTCATTGCAGAAACTCGAACAAACGTACAACAAAATTGTCAGATTTATTCTAAACCAACCACTCTCTTCACATCACTGTCTCTCACTAAACAAACTTCAGTGGGTGGAATTTCCACACCTTCTCCTACAATCAAAACTCCACACTACCTTTTCCATACTCAACAACCCCTCTGCCTGCCCTGCTCTCACCTCCCATGTTACTCTCTACTCTCTCCTTGGCCTCTCTGGAGTGCTGATCAGCATCTTCTCTCAGTTTATAAACCCAAAATGAATATTGGTAAACTACTTTACAAACACTCTGTCTCACCAAATTGGAACAAACTCTCTCTCCATATTACATCCAACCTTTACTTTCCCTGTTTTAAAAAAGGAGCTCAAATCCCACCTATTAACTTGAAATGATGCCGTTACATTGACCACACATAGTCTTAGTCTCCCCCACTGTATAACCTGTTGCATCTCCTAACTTTCTTTCTTTGTTAGTAACTTCTGCTTAAACTAATCTCCTAAACCCTCAGCTCTACTACTATAGCCCTACTATAGCCCCCTCTCATTTTCCACACTATCTCCACAAGTCCAGTCAATGTCTATACATTGTCCTTCTTTTGAACAATGATTATCTTTTTGTTTTTACTCTCATATGTAGTAAATTTTAGTCCACTACTATCAGTGCAATCCTTAATATTCATAATTTTTTTCTTTTGTTTTTCTCTTTATAATTAATTTCATATTTGCTGTGTTGTTTTTTTAATAGTTTTTGTCCTGTATGTTTATCTTTGCTTATGTTTCCTGGGGCTCTTTCCCCTTGGGTCTTCACTGAAAATGGGTTGCTTACTATCAATGCAATGCAAATAGTTAATAACCGTTTCTTTTTTACAATTATTTTGTATTGTGATTGTTATTTAATATTTGTATATTGTCACTTTATTTTTACTTATGTTTGAGGGGCTTTTCCCCTCAGGTCTCCACTGAAAATGGGTTTGTTTGCAAACTCATTTGGACTAACCCAGTTAACAAATGTGAAATAAATAATAAATACATTTATACAAAGCATTCTTGGTGTTTCTTTTCTTTATAGCAGGATGGTGTTCATAAATCCGGGAACTTAATTTCCTAGTTGTACTTCCAACATACAAGGGTTAATAGATAAGAAACTTGGCTCTATACACCACATTATTTGTAGTGCAATTGCAACATTTTGGTGCAGAATAACTCCGTTCAACCAAACTCTTCTGAATGTTAATATCCAAAAAATCACACTACACTGACTGGAAGGAAAAGAAAATCTTAAGGAACTTGTGGTACTGTTAAAATATTTATAAAAATTCAATAACATATCATAGTCCCCAGACCACACATAAGGGACATTGTCAAGAAATCTAAATAAAAAAATGTAGAAAAACACTGTCAAACAACTATAGGTCTTCCCCAATACCTTAAAACAATGTTGGCTTAACTGGTAGCCACACCTGAAACTTAATGATAGTAATTCCTCTTCAGTACAAAAATGGTTATGCCTCAAAAACAACTGTAAATCAGAACTAAGTAAATCAACTTCTTTGAAAGTTAATTTATTATGTTCTAAAGGATATTTTTTGAACCCTCCATGCCTGCAAATGAAGTGTGGGGTTCAAAAAAATTACAAACATAACGCACAGTGGTCAAAGACAAGAATAGCTAGCAATGTATTCCAGAGGTTAGGTCTATCGAAAAAATGGTCCATAGATTACAATATAAAAATGTCAGTCTGGAATTAAATTATGAGACTGGTTTACAAGGGCAAACCTCAACTATGAGTAACAACAATTTAAAATTTTAAACTTGCCCAAATTATTACTTATTGATACAGGCATTGCCATACTGCAGAAGGGGTTAGGTTTCATTCCTTCAAGAAGAACATCAATTACATATACTCTGACCTCCTTGAGATTATTTACAAGAAAATTTAATTTGGCTGTTTATTTTAAAATGCATAATTTTGTAAGCAATAGTGAAATTAATGTTTTGTCTAATCCTAGTATATTACTCCCCCCACACTTTCCAGTGTGATAGATTGCTTTGAAAAGTATGTGAAAGGGATGTGATGAATGTTCTATTAAAACCATGTAAAAGGAATTTTTAAAAAATCTATTCTTTGATGAAAGGGAATCTCATAAAGGTTTATCTATTGATAGAACTATTAGAATTATAAAAGCTGACAAGGGAGAATGCTATCATTGTTATAGACACTGAATGGTATAAGGACAAAATGTATGAGTTATTAAATGATGAGGCACTTTACAAGCAGGTTGATTTAAATTTTATCAGTAGTGGCTACGCCCAAATTGTTTCAGTTTTGGTATTAGCATATGAAATGGATTTTACTGATAAAAATTTGAAACATTTTAACTGTTTCATTCCAAAGAATTTGGATTATTTTTAGCAAACCCAAACCACAAAAGGATTCCTTTGATTCCCTCTTATGACCTATCATTTCAACGTCTGCATCAAAATCTAAACTATTAGCAATTTGTGTACAATATAAATTGAAACCTATAGTGAAATAAATTAGATCCTTCATTTTGGATTCTGAAGATTGTATTCAGAAATGTAAAAATATTACAGTAGTAGATAATGATTAGTTGGTTACAGGGGACATTGTAAATCTGCACCCATTCATTCCTACAAATGTGGGTATTGAAGGGTTCAAAGACTATCTTTTCAGAACATAGTAAATTCACTGCCAAAGAGGCTGATTTTCTCAGCTCTGTTTTAGAATTGTTTTTGAGACATAACTATTTTTTTATTTAAGTGGAATTATTATCATTAAGTTTCTGGTGTGACTATGGGAACGACAATGGCCCCCAACTATGCTAACATTGTTTTATGGTACTGGGAGGACCCATACTTGTATTACAGTGTTTTATTTTACATTTTTTGTAAAAAATATTTTAGATTTATTGATGATGTCATTTTGCATGGTCTGGGGATTACAATATACTATTAGATTTTTGTAAATATCTTAATAGTACCACAAGTTTATTAAGATTTTTCTTGCTTCCAGTAAATGTAGTATGAATTTTTGGATATTAAAATTTAGAAGAGTTTGGAGGATCAGAATATTGTGACTTGAATAGTGAGTAATGAAGTAGTTAGTAAAAGATACCTGCATTTTAATGGTATACCTCTTCAATATCAAAAAGAAAATATTATAAAGGGAAACATGATTAGAACAAGTAGACTGTGTATCACTCAAGATGATTTGAGAAGGAAACATTGTGACTTACTGGCAAGTTTTTGGAAAGGGGACACCCAGCACAAATGATTTAAAATTTAGGAATGAAATAATTGAAAAAAGAGGGACTGAGTATAGAACCATTACTGAAAGCAATATAGAAATCAATAAGGAAAAAAAAGTGATGACAAAGAGTACACTATGGAGTGTGTACTTAATTACATCCTGGATATGCCAGAAATGAAAAATGTTATCAGTAATAAATGGCATAAACTTTGGGGCAGATCCCTTGGCTAAGGATGTTGTTGGCAAAGGACCTACTTTTATTACTAAAAAGTAGATGTCTTAAAGATCATTTTGAGAGACAGAGAGCATAGTAAAATCAAGGATAGAGTTTAAGAAATAACGGAACGTTTGCTTGTAATCATGGAAATCAATGTAGATTTATAGTCAACAGTTCTTCCTTTTATTATGCAAACACTGAAAGGGGTTATTCTCCACCAAAATATTGTAATTGCATTAGAAATAATGTGGTATAAGTGGCTGAATGTATTACTATGTTGAGAGAGCAACTAGCAAATTGAGTTCCAGGATTTATGAACATTGTCATGCTATAATGAAAAGAAATGCCAAGAATACTTTGTATAAACATTCTGTAAAATGCAGTGTTTTTAAAGGTTTCTGTTTTATGTCATTGATGGGTACAAAACCTGACATCAGTGGAGTTGATGCTGAAAATGATCTTAATGTAAAAGAATATGATTGTCAAACTTAATCAGATGCACTTAACAAAGGTCTTAATTTTAAGTGTATTCTTAAGAAACAAAGATTAAAGAAAAAATAGTTTTTTTATAAAATTGATTTATTTTTTTAATTTTAGTAGGGTTGGCAGATGAGATTGTGATTGGTTTATTAAGATGGCGTCACTAATTATAGATTGTTTTTGAATGTGTGTTTGAGTGTAAACAGAGGCTGCTGAAGTCATATTGTTTTGATGAGAGCACTTACTCTGGTGAATAAAGGTTCAATTTTATTATTTTTGTTTTCAAGAATCTCCTTGGTTCCTTCTTGAGCCTCTTCTGCTATAGAACAGAATTTTTTATTTTTATTTGTGATTTTTGTTTTCTGAGCTGGAGTTCTGCTCATTTTTGGCAGCTTTTTTAGGCAATGCCAAATTGGCAAACATAATGACATAGCAAATGAATCCCAAAGAAAACTAAAAATGTTACTGCTCAGTGCTAGGAGCCTAAACATCAAACTTCACACCCTATTGGGTCTCTTCACTCTGGAGTATATAGACATGTGTGACATTACTGAGACATGGTTTAAATCTGCAGAAAGTACCTCTGGCAGTGCTAGGCATCAGTGCCTTCCATATATTTAAACCATCAGCTGCAAAAACAGTGACAAAAAGGGGTGGACTCCCGACCTACAATAGCTACAAGTATACCTGTAGGCTGTTTAAACAGGTTGATGTCCTGGAGTTTATTCATGTGCACATGAACATAGATAAAGTCTCATACCATATCCTATCAAGCTGTAGGGCATCTCATGTGTCTCAAACATTCCATAGCTCATATCTAGACCTACAAGGGACACTCACCATTAAACCAAATACCATAATAATAATTCACTTTAACTACCCCTCTATAGACTGGGAAACATACACCACCTCAAACTCACAGGCACAATGATTCCTGGACTTTATTAACATAAATACATGTGACCAGATAGTGTACACACCCACCAGATTTTCAAACATACTGCACCTGGTGCTCACCAATATGGGAGAGCACTGCACCCCCCTCCCCCCAGTCTCATGTCCTTATTGGTGAGGTTGAATGGCAAGGCTGTCTCCTCCAAACTAAAAATTGACTCAGTAAACCAGCAGACCCTGTAAAAGTTAGGAACTATTCCACAGTAAACTACATCCTATTAAGCAATGGTTTGTCAAAATGCAATAGTCCTTCTAACTCTAAATTCTCAGCAACCTATGCAGAATTGTTCAATGAGACCATGTACAACTATGTAAATTGCTGCATAGAGGCTGTTGTACCTATTAGAGGTAAGTCCAATACAAACTCTAAAAACAAATTACACTGGTGGAATCCTAACCTTAATAGGGTATATAACAAAAGCAAAAAAGTCATAGCTAAAATCAGGAAGAGCAAATCCCATAATGATAGCAACTCTCTAATTAAATGAAACTGAAAACTAAGAGGACTAATTAATTCCAACGAGGCCAATTATGAGCCTTCTACAGCTATGTTCATAATCTCAAAAGCAGCACACAGCAATGTGCTGAACTGGTAGTCAATGGTGCCATCTTCACTGAACAAAGCGACATAGCAAATCTGCTAGTTGACAAATTCAGCTTAAACGTCACCCCACAAACTCTCCTCCACCTCTTCCCATCATCCCATGAAATACCTAATGCTATCTAACACCAAAAACAAAGCCTCAATAGACCCCGACAGTATCCCAGGATGCCTCCCAAATAACTCAAAACATGACCTATTAGGACCACTTGAGTCATTTTTCAGCTATAGCCTCAAAACAGGCTTTGTACCATGAGAGTAGAGGACTGCAATGGTTATCCCACTTCACAAGGGTGGCCCATCAACTGACCTCAGAAACTACAGACCCATTAATTTGACTAGTCTAATATGTAAATCCATGGAATGAATTATCATGGAAATGATCAAAAAAGACATAGGCAATGGAAGGTCATGCCTACTAAACTTAGTGGACTCTTTTGAGAAGATCTCCAAGGCAATGGATGAGAGGAAAATGGTGTATACTACCTCCCCTGATCTGGCTAAGTCACTTAATACAATTCCTCATTCAGGTATAGTAGACATACTCAGCAAATTGGGCATAATGGCATACATAACTCACTGGATTGCCAGCTGGCTCACAGACAGGACCAGGAAGTTAGGATTGGTGAGACCACCTCCAGGATACCTCAAAACTCCATGCCTCTCTACTGGACCACTACTGTTTGGCACCTACTTCTCAGAGGTAAAGGCTAATGCCAAGGGACTTTGGCTGACCAAGTTCACAGATGACTGTAAATTGGGAGCTATCATACATTCCCTACATTACAAAAGCATCTTGCAAGAGGGTCTAATACAGCATACATCTCAACCTACGAAAATGTAGTAAGTCACCAACCAAGAAGTAGTACAAACCACAGCAAAGACGGCCAACCACAAAGTTTTCTGCACAAAGTCTTTAATAGACGTGACAACAGTGAAAACAACTAGCAGTCAAATTTAAAACAAGCGCTTTCGCCTGGCTGATACCAGGCTTTATCAAGATGTGTATATGAGGAACCCTAACCTATTTATAATACTTGATGGTCATCTGACCTACACTTAATTAATTAGAATAAATTTAATAAGTTACATTCTTAAAGGTGTATCGAAAAATATATATATGTGTATGTATGTGTGACCTATAATACAACCTAAAATAACAATACATGCATACTTGTTAAAATCCGTTGGGATTCAGATAATACATTGTGTTTATATATATGCTAATAATACTATATTAATATCCTAAAAACATATAATAATTATTAAAAATCCTAAAACTTCTAAAATTCTAAAAAACAACTTACTATACATATAAACCATAAAGTGCAACTGCAGCAAAATGTAATATAAAATGTATACATTGTTAATAAAGTTAATAAAGGTTGTTTATGAATTATTTATACAACGAATGCATCAAGATATAATATTATGTAAATACAAAAAAATTTTTTATTATATTCTTTGCTATAGTCTGGCCCTTCTAATTTTTAATACACTATTAATGCTAATATTATCATTTAGCCCAGGGGGGTTTGCGGCATTTAACTTTAATTGCCACAACAGTTCCTTATATTCCAATGACGTTTCCCAATCTCCCCCTCTTGGATTCTGAGTTGCTTGTTCTAAAACCATGAATTTTAATTGCATATTTGGACATTTTAAAGAGTGCTTGTAAAAGGCGTTAGTTTCTTTCTCTTTCGCAACATCATATAGATGCTCATAAATTCTTCTTTTCAAAGACCTTTCAGTCTTCCCTATGTAAAAACTTAAACATTGTGTACATATACCAAGGTAAACTACTCCTTTAGTTGCACAGTTATAGTGTCCTGTTGATTTAACTTTAAAATTCCTTGAAGTTATATGCAAGCTGTTGTCATTGATTATATATGTACATTGCTTGCATGCCCCACATTTATATGTACCTAGTCTAGGGGTAGATTGTGTAAAACTATCGTGAAACTGTCTTTCAAATAATCCCTTCAAATTAACATTCATTCTATTCACAAATTTGGGCCTGTCCGATACTAACTCTTTAATATCTTCTTGTAATGTTAAAACTGGCCAATACCTTGTCACAATTTTTTCAACTTGTGACGAATCCTTACTAAAGGTTTGTATAAATAGATTATGTGTGTCAAATTGGGCATCCTTTTGAGCACGTCTATTCTCATTTGCCATTGTACCTAAAAGCTGAAAATATTTACTTGTTCTATCAGTTGTAACCTCTTCTGCCAACTTGTTAACTAGGTGCATAGGGTAACCTCTTTCTAAGAATAAATCTTTTAAGAAATTCATTTCTTGTATAAATAGTTGTTCTGTACTACACATCCTAGCTGCCCTAATAAATTGGCCTTTCAATATGCCTTTCTTCTGATGGAAAGGATGTCCACTCTCAAAATGCAGATAGGAATTAGAAAAAGTATTTTTCCTATAAATTTTAGATTGAAAGGTACCAGTATGCTGGTTCTTAAACAGAGAGACATCTAAATAGTTCAAAACTTCCTCACTGATGTTGTATGTAAACTTTAAAAATTGTGTGGAAGAATTAATATAAAGCATAAAATCCATAAATTCATTAAGGTTACCATTCCATAACACACAAATATCATCCAAGAAACGTTTGTAATGTGTAATAAACTTTGACCAAGGGGTTGAGAATATACATTTGTTCTCCCAATAGTGAAGTACAATGTTGGCATAGGATGAGGCACACGGAGCACCCATGGCGACCCCTTTTTTTTTGCTTAAACAGCTCTCCATTGAAATATATATATAGTTATTTTCAAGTATAATTTCCATAAATTCAACCACCAGTCTAATAGTGTTTGGGCTGAATTCAGATGACACACATAAAACTTCATTAAACCATTGAAGGCCAACAGCATGAGGGATACTTGGAAATAATTCAACAATGTCTATACTGATCATAAAATTGGTTGCATCATAAAAATTGCTTTGGATACCTTTAAGGAAGTCCCAGGAATCTTTACAAATACATTCTACAGAAAGAACTAGTTGTTTAACAGTCTGATCAATAAACTTCCCAAGTGGTGCCCCAGCCACAATCGGTCTAAATCTTAAAGGGTCCAAACCTTTGTGCACTTTAGGTATCCCAAAAATCACTGATGTAGTAGGTTTGTTTACATACAAGTAATTATATAATTTTTCATTAATTGCTCCTTGCATCAGATGGTCATATAATAAATATTTAATTTTCGAATAAGCAATATTAATCTCATTAATTGAGACAATAATATACTGTTCAGTGTCTTGTAGCATATTATACATTTGCGCTTCATAGTCCCAGTTATACATTAATACCACCCATCCCCCTTTGTCTGGTTTCATAACTCATATACCTTCCTTCTTTAAAGTATTACTTACCTGAAATACTTCTATACTGAAATTTGAAGGTTGAGAAGACATATTTATAGAATATTGATTTCTTAAATCATTTTCAACTAATTCTTCGAAGATCTTTAATGCTGGGTGTGTGGGAGGATTTAGTGTACTGGGTCAAGTGTGTTTGTCCTTTAAAGAAAACATTTAAGTTCAAACGTCTAACAAACAATTTTAAATCTAAAATAGTATTAGTTAAATCTAATGGGCGCAATGGAACAAATTGAAATCCTCTAGTGAACAGTATAAAGTGTTCAGATGTTACTAACATGTCAGTATAATTATAAATGCAAAAATTATGTTTCAGGTGACCATCAAGTATTATAAATAGGTTAGGGTTCCTCATATACACATCTTGATAAAGCCTGGTATCAGCCAGGCGAAAGCGCTTGTTTTAAATTTGACTGCTAGTTGTTTTCACTGTTGTCACGTCTATTAAAGACTTTGTGCAGAAAACTTTGTGGTTGGCCATCTTTGCTGTGGTTTGTAATACATCTCAACCTCTTACAGAATGATATCTGGACAAAGCCATGCATAAAAGTGGGACAAAGGCCCCAAAATAGGGACAATTTTAAATATTGCTCTTACAAACTTGGAAAGTTGATAGAATAACAAGTTTTGCATTAGCTTGAATTTTATTTTTGTTACATAGGTTGTTTTTAATAGTTATTTATTTTTATATATCCTTTTTTTTTTTTTATTTTTTACAAAATAATAAAAGTTTTAAACTTCTTTATAAAGAACTCTAAGTTTTTATTGTAATTTGATTATAAAACTAAAAAAGTATTTGTAAACACTGATGAAAGGAAATGTATGAGTTATTAAATGATGAGGCACTTTACAAGCAGGTTGATTTAAATTTTATCAGTAGTGGGTATGCCCAAATTGTTTCAGTTTTGGTATTGGCATATGAAATGGATTTTACTGATAAAAATTTGAAACATTTTAACTGTTTCATTCCAAAGAATTTGGATTATTTTTAGCAAACCCAAACTACATAAGGATTCCTTTGATTCCCTCTTACGACCTATCATTTCAACGTCTACATCAAAATCTAAACTATTAGCAATTTGTGTACAATATAAATTGAAACCTATAGTGAAATAAATTAGATCCTTCATTTTGGATTCTGAAGATTGTATTCAGAAATGTAAAAATATTACAGTAGTAGATATTGATTAGTTGGTTACAGGGGACATTGTAAATCTGCACCCATTCATTCCTACAATTGTGGGTACTGAAGGGTTCAAAGACTATCTTTTCAGAACATAGTAAATTCACTGCCAAAGAGGCTGATTTTCTCAGCTCTGTTTTAGAATTGTTTTTGAGACATAACTATTTTTTTATTTAAGTGGAATTATTATCATTAAGTTTCTGGTGTGACTATGGGAACGACAATGGCCCCCAACTATGCTAACATTGTTTTATGGTATTGGGAGGGCCCATACTTGTATTACAGTGTTTTATTTTACATTTTTTGTAAAAAATATTTTATATTTATTGATGATGTCATTTTGCATGGTCTGGGGATTACAATATACTATTAGATTTTTGTAAATATCTTAATAGTACCACAAGTTTATTAAGATTTTTCTTGCTTCCAGTAAATGTAGTATGAATTTTTGGATATTAAAATTTAGAAGAGTTTGGAGGATAAGAATATTGTGACTTGAATAGTGAGTAATGAAGTAGTTAGTAAAAGATACCTGTATTTTAATGGTATACATCTTCAATATCAAAAAGAAAATATTATAAAGGGAAACATGATTAGAACAAGTAGACTGTGTACCACAGCAATGTGCTGAACTGGTAGTCAGTTTTGCCATCTTCACTGAGCAAAGAGACATAGCAAATCTGCTAGTTGACAAATTCAGCTTAAACGTCACCCCACAAACTCTCCCCCACCTCTTCCCATCATCCCATGAAATACCTAATGCTCTCTAACACCAAAAACAAAGCCGCAATAGACCCCAACAGTATCCCAGGATGCCCCCCAAATAACTCAAAACTGACCTATTAGGACCACTTGAGTCATTTTTCAGCTATAGCCTCAAAACAGGCTTTGTACCATGAGAGTAGAGGACTGCAATGGTTATCCCACTTCACAAGTGTGGCCCATCAGCTGACCCCAGAAACTACAGACTCATCTGTAGTTTGACTGGTCTAATATGTAAATCCTTGGAATGAATTATCATGGAAATGATCAAAAAAGACATAGGCAATGGAAGGTCATGCCTACTAAAATTAGTGGACTCTTTTGAGAAGGTCTCCAAGGCAATGGATGAGAGGAAAATGGTGTATACTACCTCCCCTGATCTGGCTAAGTCATTTAATACAATTCTTCATTCAGGTATAGTAGACATACTCAGAAAATTGGGCATAATGGCATACATAACTCACTGGATTGCCAGCTGGCTCACAGACAGGACCAGGAAGTTAGGATTGGTGAGACCACCTCCAGGATACCTCAAATCTCCATGCCTCTCTACTGGACCACTGCTGTTTGGCACCTACTTCTCAGAGGTAAAGGCTAATGCCAAGGGACTTTGGCTGACCAAGTTCACATATGACTGTAAATTGGGAGCTATCATAAATTCTCTACATTACAAAAGCATCTTGCAAGAGGGTCTAATACAGCATACATCTCAACCTCTTACAGAATGATATATGGACAAAGCCATGCATAAAAGTGGGACAAAGGCCCAAAAATAGGGACAATTTTAGATATTGCTCTTACAAACTTGGAAAGTTGATAGAATAACAAGTTTTGCATTAGCTTGAATTTTATGAAGGGTATTAAGCCTGAAACCCAAATGTCTGTCATTATTTTCTAACTTCAATCTTAAATGGTTTCCACTAGTTTGCCAGAAAACCACAATTTTATGAAAAATGGACCAAAATATGAGACAAAAATCTGGACATTCTGCAAAAATCTGTACAGTTGAAAGGTATGTAATACAGACAGATGACTAGTGCCAAAGTCACAGATTAAAACTCAATGCCAAGAAATGCACTATAGCACTATATGGTAAAATGGCCACCTAGGCTAATTACTCTACACCCCTAAGTGTTAACCCAGTAGTCAGGGACCTGGGAACATATGTAGACAGTAATCTAGCCTTTGGCTAACATGTGGCCAAGGTAGTAAGAAAATCTTTCTACATCACTCATCATATAAGTAAAGGCATGAAATCAAGGTCCAAGGAAGTCATAGGGCCACTTTATTTGGTCCTTATCAGACCCTTCAATGAGTATAATGCCCACTTTGCCATGTGCCTGACCAGACATATGCAACAGCTGGAATGCCTACAAAGATTCCTTACCAAGAGAATATAGGATATAAACACATCATCCTGCAGAGATTGCCTTAAAGCCCTATCTCAACACTTGATCTCTTACAGGTTACTGAGTGGCAATCTCTTTCTGGCATACAAGGCATCCCTGGAACCAGCTCTGATGGAACCTTTGCACATCCACAAAACGAGCAACACCAGAACCACTAAATCCAAGTATTTATATTTTGCTTGTGACATAAATAGGACATATTGGTGAGACAGATATGTGTCTCAGAGGATCCCCAAGCTCTGGAACAGACTCTCCATCCATGTGAAGCCGAGTCCATCCCTAACCCAATTTAAGCATAATCCTGACCAATGGATGGGAAATTGGAAATGCACTCCAGGTCTGATTCCCATGTCTCTGATAGACAGAGAAAGGCAGTAACTTATCTCTTATTATACACCCCACCAAGAAACATCCATGATACACATGGATGCAATTGGGTTGGGTTGCCTGGCTAGGCATATAAATGGCCTAGTATATACCTATATACTATGAAACTATGAACACGTTTTGGAGATAATTACCACTGGTAGTCTATGGACTAAGTTTGCAAAGGTATCCCCCTCATTCACTGTTTCAAACACATGCAGGCATTCACACACACATACACACAAACTCACACAAATGTATCCCCACATGTACATAGACATTGTCTCAACATTAGACCCCATACTTGAACACACTTCTGGACATAATCACTCATGCACTCACACACTTGTACTCTTGTTCACCTAACCAACCCCCCTACTGTGACCACCCACCACATACACACACACACACACACACACACACACACACACACACACACACACACACACCACCACAAACATCCACACCCCTCCACCCGATTACCTGTCAGCTAAGCTTTCCTGCAATACAGTCTCTCCCATCCACTTAAATGAGAGACCATTGCCATTTGGCCATGTTAATGAACACACTTATCTATGCAATTTAACATACAGATGAGTGAATCTCTGAATCGCTTATATGTATAAGTCACTTTCCACAGGCATTTCCAGGGGACAGTATGTGGCTAATTAGCATTAGACAGTCCTACCAAATGCCTCATTATCATTTAGCATGGTTGTTGGGATGCCCCACCATGGTGATTGGACCAGAGATGTAAAATCACTGTGATAAGCCTGTCTCTGAATCGGAAAAGGTTTTCATGAGGGGTTGTCTGTTTGTATTAGGGCTTATCACCAGGTTCTATTTTTTCTATGCTGTCCAAGATATAAAGGGAAAAAAAAAATATAGAGGGAAAGAAAAATAAGTATTGTTATGGAAAAAACAGACACCATTAATATAATCCTGTTGACATCATAACCTCATAAAGGTGAATAATTACTGATAGGATCAGTATGCATGCAATCATTTAATTAAAGGAAGTACATTATGTTCATTTACTCATCTTGCTAGATATTTACTTTTTTCTTTTCCTTAGAGTATCCATTAAGAGTTAATATTACTTTCTTTAGTTGTTTAAGTATGTTATCCATCTTCTGTAATTATTTCTAACAGTTACATCCCAATCTATAAGTAAACAATCCTCTGGGTAATTAAATTTTGAATTAGTAATGTAGTATTTAAGTCTGTCTTCTAAATAGTTTTGATTTCTGACTATTTTCCAGCCACACATCATCCTTTA
>NC_056730.1:969270279-969312779 GCF_019279795.1 Protopterus annectens | reverse complement strand
TAAAGTGGAGAGACTTTGCAAAATTATACTTATGTGCTTATTGCGAACAGCCAATAAAGAGGGAGAGAGAGGGAATTATGTTGTCAAATTAGCATAAGGGGCAGGCAACAACAAATACATCGGGTTTAAGAACACTGCTACAAAAGCAAGGATAGGAGAGAAAAGAACATTAGACCCTTAGCTGTGAGCTGACTGGCCTAGAACTACCCCAATGCAGAGATAACTTTTGAACTAGCCTGACATACATTCAGTAATTAAGAATGAAACTAGGGCTTACACACAACAGTTAGACCACCTAAACCGCAAAAATGCAGTGCAACTATGAACTGGAATTACTAATATAGGCTTAAAGACCTTAACTAAAGCAGATACAGGCTTTTAAAATTAATTTAAAATCAGATTAAGAAATGAAAACACGTATCTGTCTTTCTCTGTGTAAAGGGAGCATTGCAATGTATAATAATGGCATTATGATCAGAATATGAAGACATATATTTTAAGTTTATCTTGAAGTTTTATGCTGTACTAATATCGCTGTATGCAGCACAGTGGTGCAATGAGTAGCATTGCCCCATTATAGCATGAGGTTCTTTGGTTAGTTCTCAGCTGCGGTTCCTTCTCTGTGGTGTCTGCATCATCCTCATGTTCACTTGGGTTTCCTCTAGGTATGTTAGTTTCTTTCCATACCCCTCACCAAAAACATGTGGTAGGTGGATTGGCAACATTATGTTGTCTGTAGGTATGCATCTGGTGGAGTGTCTGTATGTGTTCCTACTTGCCTCGTGAACACTGTGAATGGCAGCTTGCTGTTTATGAGTTTAGTATACAAGACAGATATAAATGGATGAATGACTGTAGCTTTATAAGTAATTATTTCTAATTGTGTTTTACTCTAATGCAAAGCAATTAATATGGCAAATATAATGATGTGATGTTTCTTCCCATTGCTTTCTCTTTTCTACAATCTACTTTGTATCATCAAAGTATGACTATCATACAGTATCCTTTCATGTGGTATCTTCTTCACATGTACTTAAAATAGCAATTAAGACATTTCTCCTTCGTTTGCTCTTCATCTGATTCCCTCATGTAAGACCTAAATAGTTTGTTCACAAAAACTTGGGTTCTATCATTGATTCAAGGAATAAAAAAAAATACTCCCCTCCTTGTTGTGAAGCTGCCACATTATTCACTCTTTTTGGGGTATGATCCTACTCTTTCTGCTGTTTAGTATTGAAAGAGCTCTCCTAAAACAATAGCTATGATAAGACGATGGCTGTGAAATTAATTAATTCTATGGGCTCCAGGATTATTTAAAAAGTCCTGCAACAGAATGAGAAATTTTTGAAAAGTTTCTCTGAGACATCTAGTGTAGTTGGTGAGTACCCGAAGTTTGTGTTTAAAAGAAACAGAACTTTAAATGATTTGTTAGATAACACATTTGAAGATAAACAGATTAAAGAAAAATGGCAGTTTGTGAGAATAGCAACCACTGCTGTTTTTATTGACTAAAGTGTATGATGTTTTGTTGGATAACAGAAGGCATACTATACTAGGACATTTTACATGTAATTCCTATGATGTAGTTTATGCTGCCTGCTGCATATGTTGTCCTGCTTTGGTAGAACTTCCAGAAAGCCTTTGAAGCATATATATGAACATGTATGTGCTATTAGGAGAATGGGTACTATGAATGCCTTGTAACGGCACACTTTGGAATGTAAGGATTGTTCCTTTAAATGCGAGATGATCGAACAAGTTAGTTGTGCAGCTGCCACATTATTCACTCTTTTTGGGATATGAACCAACTCTTTCTGCTGTTGTTTTGTATTGAAAGAGCTCTCCTAAAACAATAGCTATGATAAGACGATGGCTGTGAAATTAATTAATTCTATGGGCTCTGGGATTATTTAAAAAGTCCTGCAACAGAATTGGAAATTTTTGAAAAGTTTCTCTGAGACATCTAGTGTAGTTGGTGAGTACCTGAAGCTTGTATAAAGATGAAACGCTGTGTCAGTAAGAAGATTTATTAGATCCAAAGCCAGTAGTAAGCACTTTCGTCTCTTCTCTTAGAGACTTCTTCAGACTATGGCTTTGCAATAAAAACATACATTTAAATACTAAAATGGCTCATTCACCAATTAACATTTAAAAACACAATGTCATAAAACATTTATAGTATAAAACTATACCTAATACCTATCATTTAAAACTATCTAAAACTAACAGTATCAATGTTTCAGTCCCTTCCTTTTTAAATACATTATAAATTCCTCCCTATTATTTAATTCTGGAGGGAAACAAGCATTTAATCTTATTTGCCAACAATATTCCAACCAACCCAATTCTTCCTCAGCATTTACTATAGTAACATTAGGGTGTACAGTATCCAAAACTATACATCTAAAATTTATTTTACATTTCTTCTCAACATAATGTTTACTTATAGCACTTTTCATATATGCATGAGTAATAGCATAATTAAGTTCATAAATTCTTCTGTATAGTTCTCTCTTTGTTCTCCCCACATAAAATGATCTACATTCTAGACAAATCAATAAGTCAACTACATTTTTTGATTTGCATGTAAACCTCCCTGGGACCTGTACTACTGTTTTTCCGACTAACAATTCATTACTATCAGTGTATAAATATTGGCAATAGTTGCAATTGTAACACTTTACCATCCCTTTTCTTACCTCAGCTTCTTTAACCTTGTTAAGTTTACTTTGAAAATAATCTTTAACCTATGTTTTTTAAACACCTTTATTGACTTATCTCTTGTGACACAGGCAAAATTAATATTCATATAAAAGTAATCAAACCATATTGACAAGTTCACATTTACAAATATAAGATATGTAAAAACATATTAACACATTCAAATTTACAAACATTATAAGATATATAAAATATATGTGATGTCTAATCTAAGCAACATTACATAAATTATTCAATTCCTGCCTTCTTACATTTCATTCCTCTTCCAAAACATTTTCTGTACATATTGTTCTCACAATTTCCAATTTTATGAGATGTTGAGATGTGGGTTAACTTTATTACTATACAGGCTTTTAGTGGTATATCATTATGTGGAATACTAGTAAAGGCTTTCACTGTATTAAGAAATATTGCAAGGATATTGAAGCCCCATGTCTAAAGATGAAGAAATGTTTTTAAATTTGGATACCTTGTTTAACAGGCAAGACCTACTCTTTGAAAATCTTACTAGTTCTGATGCTGAAGTGCCAAGCTACCCTTATGTGACCTTTTTATTTGTATATAGCTTATACATAGATCCTGCTAATAAGACTAGTCTGAAATTATTTGGTTTCATATATGCCCCTCACCATAAACAGACACTAGTGGGACAGTTTTCAGACATGTGATATTACTCTGGTTTGGGTGGGATCATTCAACAATATATGTAGAGTTTACAAAAAATGTTTAATGTTATAGAACAAACTGTCTAGGATCTGATCAAGGCACAACATAGCTTGTATTCCTTATTTTCTCTGAACTTAGGGTAATGAGTGGTTTTACTGTAAAAGAGATTTCCACATTTGATGAAGTAACAGTTAAGGCACTTTTATAACAGCACAACAAAATTCATGCTGGAATCTGAAAAAGGTATGGCAGAATAAGTGAAGTTTTCCTTTTGGATGTATGATTGCATTATTCAGTCCAAACAAGGCTTGCAGTCCAAGATATATAGAAAACAGTCAACTGTAAACTGTAGTCTGAAGTTTGACAATTTTTATACAAGACATAATTAAAAATATATGGACTTTTGGTACCAGCTGTGACAATGTGAGATACACCACCTCTGAACTCCAGGACCGTAATCATTAGAATTGTAGCCACCAAAGTTATATTACAGGCTTAAACCTCTTAAAACAACTTCTTTGATGCTGACTCACCTTGTGTCACCAAAAAAACCTGCAGGTAAAGTGAAATTGAGCCTAGGTGTGCTGTGGTTAACATTGGAACTTGCACCTGCCAAGGTCAGCATGGTGTGCTGTCTGATTGCAGTATCTCCCTCTAGACGATGACCCACAGAAGAGAAAACGTCTCCTCTCCCAGATGCTTCACCATTGGAGATCACAATTTTAACTCCATTAATCAGCTCCAAAGAGCTATGGACACATGTCAAGCATCCCTAAAGCAGCAGGTGCAGGAAATAAAATCAACAGTCAAGGGAATAGTTGATTGAATGGATACCATTGATCAGAGAACTCAAACCGTAAAAGTACACAATAGAGCTAGAACATCAAGTAAACTGTTTATTTGACTGGAATAGTTGATTTAATGGATACCATTGATCAGACAACTCATACCATAAAAGTACATGATAGAGCTGGAATGTCATAGATTAGTACTAGGCTATCTGCCTGTGTGGGCTATTTTATGCCTAGCCAAGTATCTCTTGTGAGAATCAAACCCTGCACCTTGTGTCTGTAAGGCAAACACCTTAACCATTAGACCAGTCTCCCACCCACCTGGCTTGATTTCCTTCAAACTCTGCATGAATTGCTGGAGGACCAAGAAAACCATAGCAAACACAACAATATCTGAATACTAGGTGTCCAAGATTGTGCATGGGAAAAGCACATTTTAAAATGACTACAGACCTGGATTTCAACCACATTGGAACTAGATATATCACCTACATTTCTGCTGGAAAGAGTACATCATTTGCTACCCCCCCCCCCCACAGTCCAGTGTTCCGCCTAGACCACTAATCATTTGATTCCTGTTCTTTCAGCAAAAGGAAAGAGTACTCAGAGCAGCATGGAGGAAAAAGCAAATATTATCTCAGCTGAAGGGCCTGTTTGATAATGACTTTTCCAGGCTAGTGGTAGAAACGTGGAAGGAATGGCTCCCATTAAGGTTAAAGGTCTCAGAGTGACAATGTTATACCCAACCTGTCTTAAGGTGTTTTTCCTAGACAGCTCCCATATATTTCTGCAACTGGAGGAGGCCATACTATATCTGCAGGAGAAGAAGATACTTAAAGT
Organism: Protopterus annectens; assembly: GCF_019279795.1. NCBI lineage: Eukaryota > Metazoa > Chordata > Ceratodontiformes > Protopteridae > Protopterus > Protopterus annectens. The sequence continues at coordinate 969,307,761 of NC_056730.1, read as the reverse complement.
ATGGATAACATAGAATGAGCACCAGCCCTTACCAAACAGAGCAGAGGGTCTGCCCCTTGACCTCAGTGTATCCGAAGCCTAATAGCTTTAGACCAGCAGTGATTGATGTTGACCAGGGATTGGAAATGGCATTCACATAGGTACTTTTGCAGGTCTGTTGAGGTCTTCTTTTTCATGACTTTGCCCTGTCTTTTATTTGGAGGCTAATTTCTGTGAAGCTAAGAGGTTTATTTTACTTCATGACAGTGCTTGCGTGATTCTCAACCCATTTTTATTTTTGCTTGTGGCAGTAGATTCATACGATGCAAATGAAATGGCTATAATAGTTGGCAGTTTCATAAGTATCTAACCTGATCCTCCAATATTTATGGAGTTCTTCAGTCAGCTATTGCTGGTAAATGTGCACCCCTGCCAAGCTGGATTCAACAGTGGAGCTGGAGTGCAGATTGCTCTCTGTTTCTAGGAAGTGGACCTATATTGTACTTAGTTTGTATTCATGTCTATTGGTTATTCATTCTAATATTGTTAACAGATCTTGTTATGTTAAGTTGCAGTTGCAAAAGTACCAGTTTACATCTGACAATAGTAATTTTGGAATTGGGTTATAATAGTATCCAAGGTGGAGGTCAGTTAATTTGCTGCCTGTCCTAAAGTCACAAAAAATAGGAAAATAACAAAGTGGTAAACTAACTCAGTAGCCTGGAGGATAAGATATCACTTTATTTTACACCATTTTGTTATGAGATTTATGCTCTGGGACATCCGTGCATATGGAATTTCATGATAGGGGAACTTTCTGTAGTAACAACTATACCTATCTCCTGACATGTTATCTTGTCAAGAGATGCATCTGCAATACCAGGAAATAATCAAGTTAACTTCTTGGAGTTTTGATTTAGTCATGTAAGGGGATTGTCGCTCTTCTTTTGTGCATTAAGAAGATGTTGAGGCTTGGGTATTTGTTTAAGTAGTTTATTGTATACAAATACATCAGGATGGATGACAGGAACATTAAACAATGAACTATCTAACTAAATGACTGACTACATACTTGCATGCTCACACTCTGGTTGCTCACTCAAAATGGCACTCTTGCTTGCACATGCTCAGTACTTATATGCATGTGGTGACTCAATGGAAAGCTCTTTAAGGGTATATCACACACTCTGATCTTCATCCTCCCTCTTTACTGAGCTGCCTCTTATAAACAGTGACATATCAATAGGCATGCAATTATACAGACACTAATAAAGAAAAACAACAGTCATGTCTAGGGTGCTGTGTATCTGGAAGTAGGTTTTGAGATGCGACCTGATCTTGTGACATAATAGTTAGGACTGGGTTTAGCAACAGGGACAGTCACTGGAAAATGTTCTGCTTGAAGAGTTTCAGGGAGTTTCAGGGATTTTTCTCAGGAATGGGGATTGTTGACGGAATGTCCTCTGGAACGGGAACATTGGACAAGTCACTCTGAGAGCTAGAGCTGAGAGCTAGAGTCTTTGTCACAGGCAAGATGCTGTAACACTGATTTGGACATTGGTAACAAATGCTTCTGATTTCATCTGAATTTCACTCCTTGTGATTTCACAGTGTATAATCTCAGCTCTTGACACAACCTTTTCACAAATCCGATGTGATCAAAACCTTTTGATGTCTCCATCCTCACTATTTCCCCTTTTTTGAATGAACTGAGCAGTTTGTTGGTTTTATCTTAGTAAGACTTCTGGGAAAAATGCTTTTTCAACAGTTGGGCTTTTACTGCTTTGTTGCTCTTAGCACTTGGAACCAATACATTGCCGCTGATTTTTAATGTGGTTCTGGTTTGTTTCAACATAAGTCTCTGGGCAGGTGAACCAAGATATTTATCACAAGGAATGTTTCTGAGATTTAACAAGTTGAGAAAAATATCGGTATTGTCATGTCTAGATTTTTCTAACAGCTGTTCGGCACTTTGAACTGTACGTTCATCCAAGCCATTTAGGAGTATTCAAAACTACTCATAATATGAACAAAGTCCCACTCTTCTGAAAATTTCTTGAACTGCTCACTTATAAACTGTGCACCATTGTCAGAAATAACTCTGTGTGGACTACCATGGACAGAAAAATGTTGCTTAAACTTAGTAATGACAGTACTGGAAGTTAGGTTGGGAAGTAGGTCAATCTCAAACCAATTTGAATAAGAGTCTACTAACACCAAATAATGTTGACCATTCCACTCAAAGATATCTGTGGCTACTGTCAACCAAGGTAGTTCAGGAATCTGGCTTAACTCAAGTGGTTCTTTTTGTTGATGTGGCTTTGTATGATTACATACTGAACAAGAGGAAAGTACTTTCTCATTATCTCTTGACATAGAACTCCAAAATAATAGACCTCTCACCCTTCTTTTGGTAGAATCCATTCCTGGGTGGTCACGATGTAAGATCTTAATATACTCTTGTTGCAAGGATGTCAGAAGAATCACCTTAGGACTTATCATGATGATACCATTGTCTGAGAAAATCTCATCTCTGTATGGAAAATAAGGTTGCACTTCTACTGGTAAACAAGACTGCTTTGAAGGCCATCCTTGATTGATAAAGTGGTTGAGCTTCTGGAGAATTGGATCTGAAGCTGTGTGGTTTCTGGGCTCATCAAGAGGTGTGGAAGAAAAATTTCTCACTTCCATGACCTCAAAATCAAGTTGCTCATTGTTATACTGTTCTATGTTTTTTTCTGAGCAATCTGGATAAAGTATCAGCAAAATAAAGAAGTTTACCTTTTGTGTACACAAGATTGAAATTGTACTTCTGCAATTTGAGCATGATGAGTTGCAGTCTGGCTGGAGCTGTATGCATAGGCTTTCTCAAAATAGTGACTAGAGGTTGGTGGTCAGTTTCAATCTGGATAGGTCGACCATAAATATAATCATGGAACTATGAACATGCAATCACAATTGCCAAAAGCTCTTTCTCAATCTGGGCATATTGCATCTTGGTCTGGGTAAGAGTTCTCAATGCATAAGCTACTTGTCTACCCCATTGATGAATGACTGCACCTAGATCAAATTTAGAAGCATCACAGGAAAGAGTAACTGGTTTGTGAACATCATAGCAGCTGAGAGTTGGTGGGTTAGCAATTTTCTGCTTTGGGACATCAAATACTCTTTGGTGCTGTTCTGACCATGACCAAATTACATCTCTGCATGTCAGTTCTCCTAATGGTGCTGAAAGTTGGCTTAAATCTGGAATGAACTTGTCTAGATAGCTGACCATGCCAAGACAATGTTGTAGGATATAGATTAGAGTGTATGTGCTATATCTTTAAGAAGCATATCAAGGACAGAACCCACAAAGACTATTTTATTGTATCCTGAGTTGGAGAGGGACATGGTGTCAGAACCGGGATTTCAGAGATTGATTTTCAGAGCCACGAGGTGCAGAGATGATGGTGAAGGTAAACTAAGAAAAACAAGCATGAAAAAGAGCCAGAAAAGAACCATAGGTAATGCAAACTTGCACTAACAGCTTATTTTATATATAAAAAAACAGAGCATTACAGGGGCACAAACCACATTATTAAACAAGAGGGAGACCCACAAGTTTTATTAGCTAAGGGAAATGTTTAAGATTAAAATATTTGATGAAAGGATTATCAGAAAAAGAAAACAAGTATGTGTAAAGCAAAACAAGTGTGTTTGAGTTGAAACAGGCATGTTTAGAGTAAAACAAATGAAGAAAAGTACAATGGGCATGAAAAAAGATTAAAAGAGCAAAATGAATATAATAAGAGCAAAAAAGGGCACATTAAGTGTAAATAAAGCAAGCAACTGCATGTTTTTTTGGCTAAGTTCTGTTTTGGCATAACTACGACTTTTTATTGTATCAAGGGCATAACTAGAGGTATTCAAAGTATCTCAAAGTGTGTAAAAGTACTTACAGTGTGTGCTTATTACTGTGCATGTATTCTGAAGAGTTTATATGTGTGCAAAGTGCAACTATTTCATGAAGTACAGTCAAAGTATAGCCATTTTGAAACGTTTCTGGTGCTGGGTGTGTATATTCACAAAGTGCCACCATTACAGAGTGTTTTGTGCACTGTAAAGAATTATCTAGCAAGGTACTGCCATTTTGGGGAAATTTCAGTGTGCTGTCTACTGTTTATTAGCAAAGTGCTATTACTTCAAAATGTTTCTGACTCTGAGCTTCTTCTGCCCAGTTCATTCACATAGTGCAGTTATTTGAAATGTTTCTTATACTGATAAGAGGTGATTTCTTGCAGTACAGTAATTTCAAGAGTATTACAATGCCCAAGAGACTTATTTTGCTAAGCTCAGTTATACAGATGCTTGTTGTGCTATTGGGCAAAGTTACAAATGCTGGCATAAATCTCTGGCATGTATGAGTGTATGTGTTTATGCATATTTGCAAAGCCCTTCACTGGTATCTGTTAATATGGCAGATGGATTTTGAAAGCCTTTACCACTTGTATTTGATCACAATATTGCAGAGAATTGGAGAATATTTGAGCAAGAGTACGATATTTTCATACAAGCAGCTTATTCAGACAAAGATGCATGCACCAGGGCATTAATTTTGCTAAACCTAGCTGGTCAGTGGCCATTGAAAGAGAGCACTCATTTGTGTATGCACCAGCAGTATATGAGGGAGAAGGTAAAACTCATCATATTGTTTCACAGGCTGAATCAAGGGAAGATCCCGAGTGTTTGAAGTGCAAATTCAGGGAAATGTGTAACCCCGAAACAAATATTATATTAGAGAGGCATTTGTTTTACACAAGAGATCAGAAACCAGGGGAAACTTTTGGAGCTTATATTACCGACCTGAGAAACAAAGCCAGAATGTGTTGGTTTGGTGACTTAAAAGATGAGTTAATAAAAGACAGGCTCATGTGTGGTATTAATAATCCTGCTGTGAGAAAGATTTTGCTTTGGGACAATGATTTAATATTGAGTAAAGCCATAGAGATTTGTCAAATCCATGAATTTACAGAAAAATACTCAAGTATGCTTGCAAGTAACAAGAGCATGGTTTCAGCAAATGTAGATAACATGCAACATGTGGCAAACAGAAATAGGCCTAAGCACATAGCAGACACAACCCCTACTGGTTCACCAGGGAAACCATGCAGTTTTCCAGCAAGTTCTAAGACTAGTTCAGTTAAAGGAATATGCTCAGTGCAGTACACGCATGAATCAATAAAACCTAAGTCCAGCTTTATTGTTAACTGTCACAATTGTGGTGTCAAAATGAGTCTAAATGAGAGAAATGCTTATCATTTGGTCAGCAATGTCACAAGTGTAAAAAATGGAACCATTTTCAAAACTTTGGCAAAACAAATAAACCCCACACAGTTGTAAAGAAGGGTCACTCAAAAAAGCAAATTGATTAAGTAGGGTTGCAGCAGTCTACTTTCTATGTAGTTGATATATCAGTAATTGGTGAAATTGTTGATGCAGTGAATTTATTGGCAGAGTGTGAAGTGTTTTGTACTGTCCAGTTCAATGATAAATCCACAGAGCTTAAAATAGACACTAGTTCAAAGTGTAATGTTATATCAGCAGACACATTTGCTAAAGTGAGAACTAATGAGCAATTCAATGTGGCTGGTAGTGCAAGACTTATTGCTTATGGAGGTGAAGAAATTCAAACCGAGGGCTCAGTAATGCTTTCATGTTATTTGGGTAAGAACTGTTAAAGCTTGTTATTTTATGTAGTTCAAAGACCAGTGCAGTCATTATTGGGTCTCAAAGATAGTTTGAGAATGAATCTGCTTTCTTTTACCAAAGAAATTAATCATATAAGTGCATATCCTAGTTCCAATTTTTCTAAAGCCATTTTCGCAGAGTATGCTGATGTTTTCGATGAGAAGTTGGGCAAACTTCCAGCTGTGTATTCCATGAAGTTAGACCCAGAGGTCACTCCCATAGTTAGACTAGCAATACAAGTTCTGATAGCTATGAAGGATAAAGTCAAAGCTCAGTTGGATAAAATGGTACAGCAAGGTGTAATTTGTCCAGTTACAGAACCAACTGAATGGGTGTCGTCCATGGTAGCAGCTCACAAAAAAGGCTCAGACAAAATCAAAATATGTATTGACCCAAGAGATCTTAACAAAACATTGAAAAGACCACATCAATCAATGTGTACAGTCAAACAGTTTGCAGCTGTGATACTGAATGCCACAGTTTTTTCTGTCTTGGATGCAAAAAGTTCATTTTGGCAAGTGATGCTTGATTGCAAATCCTCATTACTAACTACTTTCAGTACCCCATTTGGCAGATACAGATTCCTAAGGATGCCATTTGGAATAAATTCTGTAAGTGAAGTCTTCCAGCAATGCAATGGATCACATTTTTGTCAGGTTACCCTTGTGCCATAAGAGTAGATGATTGATTGGTGGCAATGGTGAAGCAGAGAATGATAGAAACCTAAAGAGAGAGCATGTGAAGTAAACTTAAACCTCAATCCTCTGAAGTGTAAATTCAGACAACCAGAAGTTACATTTCTAGGTCCTTTATTTACCAGTACTGACTTGAGACCAGACCCGACCAAGCAAGCAGCTATTCTTGAGATGTCAGCACCAGATAATATTCAAGCTCTACAGCATTTCTTAGGCATGGTCAACTAGTTTGGTAAGTTCATCCTAGAATTCAGTGAGTTGACAGCATCTTTAAGAGAGCTGATGTGCAAAAATGTTACATGGTCTTGGTTAGAACAACACCAGAAGGCATTTAAAGACCTCAAGCAGAAAATTGCCACCCCACCTACACTAAGATACTATGAAGTAAATAAGTCACTCTTTCTTGTGATGCTTCAACATTTGGTCTTGGTGGTGCAGTTATTTTTCAAAAGGACAGACCAGTGGCCTATGCATCTAGAACACATACCCAAACTGAAATACAATATGCTGAAATTTAGAAATAATTTTTGGAAATTGTATTTGCATGTTCAAAATTTCATGATTATATCTATGGTCAAGCTATTCAGATTGAAACTGATCACCAACCTCTAGTTACTATTCGAAAGAAGCCTATGCATTTAGCTCCAGTGAGATTACAAAGAATGATGCTCAAATTGCAAAAGTACAACTTTAAAATGGTCTATACAAAAGGCAAACTGCTTTATCTGGCTGATACCTTATCCAGATCACACAGAAATACAACATAACAGCTTGATGCAGAATATTTTAACTTTGAAGTGATAGCAGTGCAAAATTTCTCTACCACTAGACTTGATGAGCTGAGAGATGACAGAAAGACTGATCCAATTTTGCAAAAGCTCAACCACTACATTAATGTTGGATGGCCATCAAAGCAATCTAGTGTACCACCTGAAGTGCAAACCTGTTTTCCCTACAGAGATGAGCTGTTGATGGAAGATGGCATTATTTTCAAAGGTCCTAAAATTATTGTTCCTGTTTCCTTACAACATGAATAGATCCAGCTTTTGCATGGTGGTCACCTAGGTTCTGCATCTACTAAGAGAAGGGCAAGAGAACTAGTATTTTGGCCTTCATAACTGAAAGACATTAATGAAGTTCTTTCTTCTTGTTCAGTATGCAGTAGTACTAAACCTCATTTGCAAAGACAACCACTTCAACTAAGTCAAGTTTCTGAACTACCTTGGTCAACAGCAGCCACTGATATCTTTGAGTGAGACAATCAACGTTACTTGGTATTAGTAGACTCTTGTTCAAACTGGTTTGAGATTGATTTGCTACCTAATCTAACATCCACTACTGTTATTACTAAGTTGAAATATCATTTTTTCAGTGCATGGTAGTCCACACAAAGTTATTTCTGACAATGGTACTCAATTTACTAGTCAGTTATTTCAGAAGTCTGCAAGATAATGGGACTTTATACATGGTACTAGCAGTCCTGAATATCCACAGTCAAATGGACTAGCTGCAAAGCAATTACTTGAAAGGTCAAAGCATGACAATACCGATGTCTTTTTGAATTTGCTTAATCTCAGAAACATACCCCATGATGATATACTTGGCTTGCCTGCTCAAAGACATCTATCCAGGCAAACCATAACAATGCTGCCTATTAGTTCCAGTTTATTGAGGCCTAAAGCAAAGAACAACAGAGCCATCAAAGCCCAATTATTCAAGAAGCGTTCTATACAGAAGTCCAGTTATGATAAATTGAGCCAATTTCTTTGTCCATTAAAAGAAGAAGAGACAGTGAAGATACAAATGGCAAAAGGTTTAGACTGGATTGGTCAAGTTACAGGTATATATACTCAGCCGAGATCCTACTTTGTAGCATCTGAGGATGTGGAGTACAGGAGAAATCGCAGACATCTTCTTCCTGTATCAGAATCATTATCGCAGCATTGTTCCTGTGGTGCAGACTCTAGATCTCAGAGCAAGTCAGATATTGTTCCCATCCCAGAATGTGTCTTAACCTCTGCTTCCATTACTGAGGATGTTCCAGATATTCCCAAGGTTGAACATTGCATAGAGGCAGTTCCAACTGCTAAATCTAATTCTCAGTTTTATGTCACATGATTTGGTCGTATCTCCAGGCCCAGTGTGAAATACACAGCAACATGGACAAAACTGTATATATGTACTGAGTTCTGTATAATTGCATGACAAAGAGCTATTTGTATTATCTGCATGCAAGATGTCATTCATAACATTGCATGATCTATTTCGCAAAGAGGGAGAATGTAGATCAGAGTGCATGTGCTGTATCTTTAAGAAGCATATCAGGGACTCAATGTGCACATATAAATAGCTATATGCAGTGCCATTTTGAGAGTGCAGCCAGAGAGTGAGCATGTATGGTTGCAGTAGCTAGTTTGTATATAGGTTACTTAAGTTAAAATCAGTAAGCTTCTATAGTGATGTGTTTGTAGATAATAAAGCTGCTTGAACAGAACCCATGAAGACTCTTCTAATGTATACTAAGTAGGAGAGCAACATAGGGCTTGAACATTATCTGGAGCTGGCATCTTGAGAATTGCTGTTTTCTTTGAAGGATCTGTTCCTATGCCTGATCTGGTAAACAAGTGACCAACATAAGTAACTTCTCATAGCCTGAATTTGTACTTCTGTAGATTCAGCTTAAGCTTCACTTGACATACTCTTTCCAGAACTTTCTTGAGGTTTCTGTCATGCTCGACTTCACCACTGCCTCCTACTAGAATATCATCTACTATAATAGCACATGGATAGCCAGAAGAAATTTGCTCCATTGCATGCTGAAAGACTTCACTGGCATAATTTATTCCAAATGGCATTCTCAGAAATCTGTATCTTCCAAATGGTGTACTGAATAGGGTTAACAATGAAGATTTTCGGTCAACCAATATTTGCGAAAATGAACTCTTTACATCTAAGACAGAAAAAAACAGTGGAATTTGGCATGAGGGCAGCAACCTCTTTGACTGTGCACATTGGATAATGAGTTTTTTTTAATGCTTTGTTAAAATCCCTTGGATCAATACATATTCTGATATAATCTAAGATTTTCTTATGAGCTACTACCATGGAGGATACCCATTCAGTAGGTTCTTCTACTGGACAAATTACTCCTAGCTGCATAGCTACTGGAACCTTCTGTGCTGGTCTGATAACTGGCCTGACCTCTGGGTCTAACTTCATGGGGGTACACAATTGGTAGTTTGCCTAGTTTGTCTGCAAAAATATCAGCATACTCAGACAAAATAGTTTGGGTGAAATTTGAGCTGTTGTCATGCAGGCTTGCATGGTGAACTTTTTTATTAAATTAAAGCAGTCCCATTTTCAAACTGCCTCTGAGGCCTAATAATGACTGCATGTGTCTCTTGACTATGAAAAAATTGCAAGTGATAGCTGTTCCCAGCAGAGTAACATGAAAGCACTACTGAGCCTTCGGTTTGAATCTCTTCACCACCATAAGCAACAAGCTTTGCACACTTTGTCAAATCAAGCTGTTCTGCAGCTTGTACTCTAGCAATTATTTCTGCTGACATAACATTGCACTTTGAGCCAGTATCTAGTTTGAGCTCTATGGGACTTCCATTAATCCAGTCAGTACAAAAGATCTCATTCTTTGCCCACATATCTACTGCTTTAACTGTTTCACCAAGCACAGACACACCATCAACATAAAACAGTGTTGCAGCTTTCTAATTGATCAAATGGCCTCTTGGAATGCCCTCTTTTAATAAAAGAATGTGCCTTATTTGATTTACAAAATCTTTTGAAATGATTCCACTTATTTCAAGAATGATACTGCTGATCAAAAGCTATGCATGTTTCACTTTTGGGGTCATGATTTCCACCACAGTTATGACAGTTGACTATTATGCTAGGTGGAGGCACATGTTTTGACTTTGCTGACTCACCCTTATTCTTCACTGAGCATGCTCTGGAATTTGCAGGAAAGACTTGGGGGCTTCCCAGGGACTGTTACAGGACCTGCAGTAGCTGCCATGTGCTTGAGCCTGTTTCTTTTAACCACGTGCTGCATACTATCAACATAAGCTTTGTCACTGTGCCTTCTACAGCTATTTTCATTTCTAAGCATACTTGTGTGCTTTTCTGTAAGCTCATATATCTGACAAATCTCAATGACCTTATTCAGCATTAAATCACTGTCTTAAAGCAAAATCTTTTTCACTGTGTCATTATTAATGCCACACACAAGCCTGTCGTTTATCAACCAAATCTGCACATTTTAGCCTTGTTTCTCAAGTCAGTTATATATGCTGCAAAAGTTTCACCAGGCTTTTGATCCCTTGTGTAAAATAAGTGCCTTTCCATTGTAATATTTGTTTGAAGGTTACACATTTCTCTAAGTTTATGTTTTAAGCACTCGTGGTCTTCCCTTGTTTCAGCCGGTATCACAATATGGCAGTTTTCCTCCTCCCCTGCAAACACAGCAGGTACATAGACAAATGAATGCTCTCTTTCAATGGCCTCTTAACCAGCTAAATTAAGCAAAATAAATGCCTTTGTATGTGCAACTTTATCAGAAAAAGTAGCCTGTATGAAATATCATATTCCTGTTCAAACCCTCTCCAATTTTCTGCAATATTGTTATCAAACACAAGCGATGCAGGTCTGCAAAAACCTTCTGCCATGCCCACAGATTATAGTAAAACACAATGCAAAATGGATCTTGTAATTATGTACGAACATTCACACACACCAGGTACTTGTAATAATATTCAAATGCACAATAAGCTCTTCGAAAACTGTACTCTGCAAAATATGCCTTGAAATAACTGCACTTTGTGAAATATTCTTTGAAACAACTGTAATTTGTCAAATAACTGCACTGTAATACTGCACACACTTGCAAACACTTTGTACACTTTGAATATTTTGAATAGCTTTAGTTAATACGAAAAAGTAGCACAGCAAAAAATATGGTAGTTTTCCCTTTTTTTATACATTTTATGCAATTCAGATATTGTTTCATTTTCTTAATTATTTCAAATATTTTTATGAATATGTCACAGTTCCAGACATTTTTCTTAAAAAGAAATTTGTTCTGAGCAGTCCGTGTGCTTCATTTTATATTTGTAGTGAAAGAAATTGTTTAAGCAAGTTTTAGTACCTGTAATTTGTTTCTGACCTGTTTTGTGAGCTGTTTGAGCAGTAGGTATGATCCACTTCTATATATTCCTCCAACTCTAACCAGTTGTCTCACGGCTGTAACTCTGGATCCCATTTTGACATCATGTCACTCTTCTTATGTGCATTAAGAAGATGTTGAGGCTTGGGTGTTCGTTTAAGTAGTTTATTGTGTACAAATACATCAGGATGGATGGCATGAACATTAAAATTAAATGAACTATTTAACTGACTGACTACATACTTGCATGCTCAGCCTCTGGATGCTCACTCAAAATGACACTGTTGCTTGCACGTGCTCAGTACCTATATGCATACGCTCACTCACTGGAAGCTTCTAGCTTCTTAAAGGTATATCACACACACTGATCTACAGAGGTTGCTATGATACATACAGACAAATATTTCAAGCATGGGCATTAATGCCCTTCTAGCCTGCCAATATATCAAAACACTTTTTTCCCATAATAAGAGTCCAGGCTGTTCTTAAAAATATCTAAAGTAGCACTTGCTTTAATGTAATTTGGTAGTCTGTTCCATGCATCAGCTGTTCTCACAGCGAACCAATAAGCACACTTCTGATTCCTATAGACTCTTCTACACAGGTTGTCTGATGATTCTCTAGTACATTTTGATAACCCCAAACATTCCCTGAGATAGTGGTCTCTAATTGCCTTACATACCTGAATAAGAGCTCCTCTTAGATATCTGTAAGAGACACTGTACAAGTTCAGATACTTTAGTCTTTCATAATAACTTAAATGTTCACATCCATGGATGCCCTTGGTATATTTCCACTGTACTCTTTACAGATTACTCATGCTTGTTTTCTTATAGGGTTGATATATTGTTATTCCATACTCAAGTTTGTGTTTAATGTAACTAACAAACAATGACTGCATCATTTTTGATTTCCTAGACTTTATAAATCTTTTTATACAATCTATAGTGCTATAACTATCATTAACCAATTGGTTGATATGATTAGAAAAACTCATAACTGGATCTCCCCATATACCCAAGTCCTTAAATGAGTCTACAGTTTCAGTCACTGTGTGCTGTATTAAATATTAACATTTCAATTTATGTCTCCCAAATCTCATATGCTTAGTTTTTGATGTATTTATCAGCATGTTATTCTCTTGTGCCCAAATGGTCAATTTAGTTAAGTTCTTTTGCAGGCATGCCTTATCTGTCTGTGATGATGGTGCACATAGGGTTTCTTCATGCTAAAGTGCTGGACAATTTTCCACACTAGGGGACAATGTAGCTGGAGAAGTGATGAAGGTTGGTCTTTGGCTGCTGCATTTTGCTACTGTTTATTTTCATACAACAGCTAAGTGCAATACAATTTATACTGCGTAATCTTCAGGACAGACTTATGGGTTCCCTTATACATATGGAAAATTTTAATTGTATAACTGATCCTGAAAACACTTGCACAACCAGAAATTTCACTCTTTCCCCATCAGCTAAATTTTTGCAATCATTGGTAGCTGACATCTCTCTTAGTGATCTAGGCAAATTTTTAGCCCATTATTATACTCACTACTCACCAAGATTACACACACAAACCAGGAGAAATAGGCTTTATATAGACCCTGAACTCCTCTTCCCAACTTTAAAGTATCATGTGGCCTTATGCCATACTAGGACCACAATGGCTTGTTAGCTCTTCTTCCTTCCACTCCCACCCAAGCTCTGGAGGCTTCTTCCCTTCTACACAAAGCATCCTGATTTCACAAGCTATCCACTAGAGGTTGCCAGGGAAGCTTATGCCTAAGAGTTGTATTTTCCCCATATTCTATGGGACTCTTTTAAAGGGCTCCTGCATGACAAGCTAAGAGCATGAACCACTGGTTTGTGGAAGAAGTAGAGCACTGAACTATCCCAGCTTTAATAACAGTATAGCAATATGCAGGTTAGGAATCCACTGAACTGGTCCCAGCAGAATAGTGATGAGTGTCATCAAATCAAAGAGAAAATTTAAGCCATTATAACCAAGAAAACAGAAGTGGCTCTGGGTAGGTTGTGACTCCAATACTATGAACATGCCCAACAAGTATAGTCCCAGCTGGCCAGTAAGTGTAGTAGAAACACTAAATGGTTTACTCCTTTGGCAACTTTAGATCAGGCAGCAAATGAATCACCCTCCATCTTGGATACCATTATAACCCAATTTCAAAATTAATATAATTAGATGTATAAAGATGAACATCACAGCAGTACCCAAGACATGAAGCCATTCACCCCCCTCCATTTCCTGTGTTGACCACTTCCACAGAGGAACAAGCTCATACTCTTACACAGCCTACTGCTATGCAGGGGGGAGATGACAGCTATTACAAATTTTGAAGACTAATAAATCATCTGTCAATGATGACTTGCCATCAGAAGTATACAAGGCACTTCCTGCCCCTGCCCTGAAAATGTTGGGAGAAGCATCCAAAGCAGCAGGCATAGGAGATCCAGTTCCACTTTTATAGAAGTAATTCTTCATCCTTCTGCTCTTAACACCAGATTAGCATCCAATATCCCCTTCTAGCTACAGGCCAGTCTCACTTCTAAATGTTGATAATAAAATCTAAATGAGCATATGGGCAGCACACAACTCCCCTATCTTGCCCTGTTTACTTCATCCAGATCAAGCAGGATTTATTAAACATAGGGAAACCAGATATCATATTCTAATGGACAACCCAATGGCTGGGAAAAAAGATATGTCCACAATATTGCAAATGCACTTCTCTCAGGCAATGCTGAAAACGTATTTTACAGCTTAAAATGGCCATATCTATTCAGGGTAATGGCCACATATTTGTTTCCGCAATGCAATTTTCAGTAAATATATGGATTCTCGAGCTGCTGTTTAGAAAGGGCCCAATATATATATAGTTATTTCAAAACTGCAAAGGTAGTACATCAGGAATGTCCTCTAGCACCACTAAAATTCATACTAGCCATTGAACTGATAGTAATCTGTTTACATCAGGTGTTAATACCAAAAGACAGTTATAGCTCTTACAGGGATGAACAGCAAAAGACAGTTATAGCTCTTACAGGGATGACAGATTTGTTACGGGACAGGTAGGGACCAAAAAAAAAAAGGTCCTTCACCCTAAGTGAAGACCAAAAAAAAAAGGACTTTAATATGGAACATCAGGCAGTTCCGCATTAAACACAAGTAGGCCCATATGCTGGTATATGAGCCAATAAAAAAAATCGCATAGTTCTGCATTAAACTGAAGTAGCTCCGTTTTGCGATTTTTTTGATTGGCTCATATACCAGCATATGGGCCTACTTGTGTTTAATGTGGAATTACGTACCATCATGCTTAATTTGGAAATCCGTACCATCATGCACCCACTTCAAAACTTTACTAAAAGCGCACCTAAAAACATGCTGGCTATGCCCTTGCAACTCCCATGCTAATATCATCCACCCCATCCAACCACTACCTTTCTTTCCACTCCACTAACTACCTTGATTATAGCAAGCTCAGATGCTCATAATCCTAGTACTTATTATACAGCAGGAACTTCTCATTGGAACATTTGTTAATGTCTGTTATGTACTTCACAGATAAAGATTCTAGTTGTCTACTGATGTACCATGTTCTTCATCTGTAAATATGCTGTAAGTAATTGCTATGTTAAATTGTTAATCGCTATGTAATCCAATGTAACTACTGTCTGTTTATTTTACTGTGGAGCTTTTCTCCCTGGGCCTCCGCTGAAAATGGACCTACGTCCAGTCAGACACTCCCGGTCAACAAATTT
Source organism: Protopterus annectens (assembly GCF_019279795.1). Classification (NCBI taxonomy): domain Eukaryota; kingdom Metazoa; phylum Chordata; order Ceratodontiformes; family Protopteridae; genus Protopterus; species Protopterus annectens. The sequence continues at coordinate 969,292,399 of NC_056730.1, read as the reverse complement.
AAATAAATAAATAAATAAATCTAAATAAATAAATAAATAAATAAATAAATAAATAAATAATTGCCTGATGTTTTTTTTGGCCTTCACTTACCAGCGGTGCGGGACTCAGGATCCCCTCAAATAGGGATGTCTGGCAACCCTGAGCTCTTATGACCCCTTGCAGGGAGGGATGGCTCTGTATCTCTGTATGCAGATACTCTTTACTGATAAACCCTCAAAACACTCTTTTCCTTATCGGAAAAGTTTAGAAAGATGGCAACAAGAATGAGGCTATGAACTCTATCCCATTAATTCCATATTATTTTGTCGTACGGAGACTACCAGTTGGATTAAGGCAGATTTATGCAAGTTTTCAAATACTCGCCTTATTTTAAATACCTCACGCTGCACCTAGCCTATTCCCCCAAAAAGACAGACAAGTTGAATGTATTGACTATTCATTGAATAGTAGATGACTCCATAACTGATTGGAAAACATGTCGCACTTATTTTGAAATTAAACTTCTGCTTATCAAAATGGTCCTGTATCCCAAGATTCTCTATATTCTCCAAAGGATCTCTTTACAGAGTCCTTGTAGAAGATTGCTAAAATGTGGCATGATAATAATTTGAAAATTTTCATGGCATCCCTTTGCTCCAAGGGGCTACATGGAATCTCAGTATGCCTCTCAAGAGATCAATGGTATTTGCCTTTCTATCTTTCTCTATGCTTAGCAAGTGGCTACATTCAGGTTATTTGGAGACTTATAAAATAAATGTGATCCAATTTCTTGGGTGTAATCTACGTTGAGTGATGTACATGCTCACTGGTATCCATCACTGACAGCCTCCAGTAATGACCCCTCTCACTCAAAGATACTATTGCTATGGGTATTTGCTATAGCCGCTTATACAAAATTATCAACTGTAGGGCTCTCTCAGCACCTTAATAGTATCTATAGTGTTACCTGTATCATCTTTCCTCTCTATGTTGCTGGGAATGTGCTCAGTACAGTTTTGTCTCCTATTGGCACTCATCCCCAATTTCAAATAGCTTGGCAGTCCTTCCACTGGAGGTTTTAGTGGAGTCATGGACTTAGCTTTATATTTCAGATTTCTTATGGTGTGATGCTTCATACTTTTCAAGAACTTTTTGTGGTGCACAACATGCTACCACAAAATCACCAACATTACTTTCAGCTCCAATCTTTTCTAAAGTCCACCTTTAACTCTCATTTCTTAGAACCCGTTATTAATTCTGCAATAGCCCAACTATACATTAAGGCAGCCACACAACCTAAACAAGTGAGACTTTCACTCTCCACCATTCTTACAGTCCTATCAGTATTTCAGTATAACCCCCCTGCAAACATGTCAATAGTTATACAGTAAACTCTCAGTTAACCGGCACCCATGGGGATTGGTAGATGCTGGATAAGTGTAGTTTCTAGTTGCTTGAGATTACTATTAAAAATAGGCCTGACTAATACTGTACCCTATACTATTTGTTTGACTTGTTCTCAGGTTGGGGAAAGAGGGAGTTTATTCTTATCTTCCTTTTTAAAACTCTAAAACTCTAAAAATGTAAGGTATGTTTCTGTGGTGGGGGGGGGCAGAAAGTGCAACACATGAACATTCTACTGTATTTCTTCAATACTTTTTCGTTGGTTGCTTGAGAGTATTGGTTAACTGAGAGTTTACTGTATATTGTGGAAAGACATCAAAGTTTGACATCATGTAGCCCTCAAGCTTTTAAGATGCCAACAAGTATCACTCATTCCCCTAAATGGAGACTGTATTATAGAAATGCTTTCACAGGTAATTTCTCACCCCATATCTTTTATCTTCTTGGTCAAGTGAATACGATTCAAGATGCTGGAGATACTCCTCCATGGAGTATAAGGCAAACTGGAAACACATAATTTGGAGCTGCCTTTCCCTTTGACAGTTCTGGGACACATTTGGCAAAATATAAAGCTCATATCCTCGGTAACAATAGAAGATCAAGCAAATTTCATGTTATATGGCATACTCCCTAATTTTAAATTCCCATATTCAGCTCTACAGGTGATGCTTTTGGTAACCAAAAAGGTTATAACCAGACACTGGAAAACTGTTAATGTGCCATCCCAACTGAGTACAAGCAACTCTGTTGTTCAACATTTAAAATATAATTGCAGATACCTAAGGAAAAAGGAAAGGAGTATGTTTTCCTCACAAAATGGACACCCTGGCTAGACAAAATCCTACCCCAGTTTGAAATTCATATAATGTCTGAGCCTTAAATATTGCAATATGCATCCTCCCTAGTACTCCCTTTGACATTAGAGAGTCACTCTTAATCTTGACTTCATATTATCTTATTCAGTCTTACGTAAGATTTATTAGATGTAGAGCTTTATTTTACATTTTATATCTAATAGCTATATTAGATGCTACATATGTTGCTGGCACAGTAATTTCATAATAATATTATAACATTATGTATTCATTACTTATAAATGTGTAAAATTCAGTTCTCTATTACTTGTTAATGCTACTGTTACATCAGTTCATTGCTAAATAAAATTATGCAACTATATATATATCTATGGTATTTCTCCATAAATAAGACCTAACCAGAGAATAAGGCCTAGCATGTTTTTCCAGGGTGGTCATGATATAAGTCCTACCCCAAAAATAAGCCCCAGTTAAGATCATCAATGACACACGACAGACGTGTTGAATTATAAAATAATAATATTATTGACACCTGTTGACTGAGGTTATCGTACTTTGCTCACCATTTTCAGACCATTCGGATAACCAACTTCTTCTCTTTGCAGAAAGTCGTAAGATTCTTTCCCTGGGAGTCCTCCACAATTCTTACTGTAACCCTAATCCTCATTCACACTTGACATTTGAGATCCTTGGCCCATAAACACTGGCAAGTGTACTTTGATTGGTCAAAGTACAGACAACGCACGTAAAACATGCGTACTTGATAATGAACTGGTGTGGTTGTGTCTTCTTAACTGTCACCATTTTTGTTGCCACTCCTGTCTCATAAGTCTTCAATTAACCACCCCCCCAGACAAGATGAGTGCAAAAAGAAAGAGCTATTCCGTCAAGTACAAGAAAGGAATTGTGGATGACTCCTGGGGAAAGAATCTGATTGCTTCCTGCAAAGGGAAGAAGTTGGATCTCCAAATGGTCTGAAAATGGCAAGCAGACTACGATAACCTCAGTCAACAGGTGGATGAGGAAAATGCTAAGAAGTGCAAGTGTGGATCAGGTCAGCAGCCATTATTTCCTGGGCTGGAAGACATCATCTGTGAATGAATTACTAACAGGAGAGCAAAGGCATTGGTTGTGCGCAGGGCTGATATTCAAGCATTTGCCCTTGCAATGGCACCACAGTTAGAAATATCCCCAGAAAAATTCAAAGCATCACAACATTGGCTGGACTATGGATATGAACTGTCTCTAAGAAGATCAACAACACTGTTCAAGCTGGAAGATACTGAAGTTATTAAATGTGCACTTGCATTCAAGTCCTTTGTTGATGGCATCGACTTTTCTAAATACCAACTCTCCAACATGATTGCTATGGATGAAACTGCAGTGTTTATGGGCCAAGGATCTCAAACAACAGTTGATCAGAGGGGTGCCTCATCAATCTACATTCCCTCCACTGGTTACGAAAGTGCACGTGTTACCTGTATTTTAGCAATTCATCTAGATGGAAAGAAAGTCCCACCTCTAATCATTAGTAAGGGCAAGAAAGATAAGATTGAACATGTTTCAGGCATTTACATTCTTGAAACTGAAAAAGCCTGGTGCACACAAGCAGTTATAAGGAAGTGAGTTGATGTAATGCTGCCACTTGTTTTGTGAGTGGCGAGAGAGGTCTGCTAGTCTGGGATTCAGCCAGCACTCACCGCGGTAAAGACATGAAGAACTTCCTTGCACAGAGAAGAATAGATCAAATAATGATTCCCGCAGGAATGACAGCCTATCTCCAGACTCTTGATATTGCAATAAACAAGCCATTCAAGGACCATTTGCACATGGAACTCAATGACTACATTGAAAATAGAATGGCGAGATATCAGCGTGGAAACTTTGTGAAGCCTAGACTGCAAGAGGTCATGACTTGGGTGAAGAATTCTTGGGATAAAATCACTGACAGCTGTGTTGCCAATGCACTATGAGCTACATGGACAAGCAGTGCTCATTTAAGGAGGGCTCTATTGCTGGGCATGACAGTTTGGGGCCAATGGTTCTACAGGAAATGGAGTTGCAAGAAATTCAGGCCAGAATTCACGGGTTGGAGACTTATGACAATGTTCCAGAGGAAGATGACATGATTGTATTTGAATACATTTTCCATTATCAGGGCAACAGAATGGATTGCTTCTGCTTTCAGCTGCCAGCAAGCTCTTGTCAGTTTTTTTGACTTTATTGTATTAAGGTAACATTTCATTATCAAGGGGTAATTACAAAGTAAGGCCACTAGTTCCCAGACTTCATTTTTATGACTTTCCATCATTCTTCTCTTATGGTTTGGGTAAGGAATAAAGAAAGCATCACCACTCAAAAAGTGGCAGTTATTCACCTGTTTTATTCCCCTATGCCAATACACATGTATTGAGATTTTTCTGCACTTTCTGTTAAGCATGAAATATTGCACTGTGAAAGCCAAGGTGTAGATATTCTGAAGCTGAAATGTTTGTTGCACTGTTTATGCAGAATTCTCACACAACAGTTAACGTGTTACCTAGAACTGTTACCCAATAATGGAAAAGTACCAAATAAATGTCAATTTGTGTACATGAATAAATGTTGATTTGTGTACATGAATAAATGTTGATTTTTGTACATGAATAAATGTCGATTTGTGTACATGAATAAATGTTGATTTTTGTACATGAATACATGAATAAATGTAGATTGTTGTAGGGGGGGTGGTAAATAAGGCATCCCGTGATAATAAGCCCTAATACGTATTTCGGCGGGAGAAAATGTATAAGACCCGGTCTTATTTTTGGGGAAATATGGTATATATATGTATATATATATATATATATATATATATATATATATATATATATATATATATATATATATATATATATATATATATATATAAATATATGTATATATATATATATATATATATATATATATATATATATATATATATATATATATATACACACACACAAAGCAATGCATTGGGTATATAAAGGAGTATATGAAATCAACAAGTGAGATAAAAAAAAAATTAAGCCATAATCCCACCTTCCAGGTGGCTGATGTGAGTACCCACATCAGCTCTAGATAGTTTTACACTTTTGCGTTGGGTATACATATTACCAGAAATGCACTAGTGAAGGTTATTGTGACCGTTTTGGCAGCACCAAACTCACGTCTGGGTCCTTTTTTTTTCATGTTGTGGATTCCTATGCTTCATGGCATTGACCAGCTATTCAGAACCCCCTTTCCCTACCCCAATGCTGAATGAGCCAGCATTGGTCACTCACTTTCCTGTCCCTTGCCTGACACTAGAGCCACTAATAGAACCTGGGTTTTCTGGGTCATAGTCAGAGCTTTATCCCTGTATGTCAAAGATCCAAGCACTCTGACAAATAAGAACGAGATGAAGGTAACACTACTTGTTATAGCACAGGTAGAAGATGCAGAAGAGCAGTGCCTGATATGTTCAGGTAAAGTTATTGTGGTTAGATAAAGCCTGAATGAATAGGTTATGAACTGTCAGAACTAATAGATACTCCTGTAATTACGTTTGTTCATAAACATTAGATTACCTACTGTAAAGAATTATTTGGGCAGATACATGGCTCCCGGGTATTGATGCCTTGCATTTGTCAAGGATCATGCTATTGGAACTTAACTGCATGACCATGACTGTTCAGATTTACTTTTGTGTGAGACTAGTGTCACTTTTTTGGGGAGTTCATCCCTTTCCACTGTTGTGTGACTTGCATTAGTAGATGTTTAAATTTGAGTCGACACCCACACTTGAGGTCTAACTGTGGAGTTAGCATGTATAAGTTCAGGGAGGGTGGGAGAGTAGAACAGTGGAGCATGTCCTCTTGCAAAATAAAAATCCTGCTTTGATCTGTGCCATTCATTTGCATACAAGTCACTGGGTAGTACTCATAGCCCCAAGTTTTGCACCTGCATAGCAGTTATCCACAAAAAACACCTTTACACTTACATGCAGATACACTGCATGCAAGTAATTCATGCTAAGTAAATGAGAAAGCATTTTATCAGTCATGCCCACTTTAAATGTTTTATATATCAGTATCCTTATGTGGATACACTGATAGTTGCTTTAAAGAATGAAAGGAGAAGATGAGGAACATCGAAAAAAAGAAAACATAACAAAGAGGGGAACACATAAGGAAAACATCAAGAGGGTTGTGCTGGAGGAGGTGGGAGATGAGGGGTGCTATGTATTTGTTGGGCAATAGAACCCCCCCTCCAATTTTTTAAACCTTTTTTTTTTATAAGAGGGCAGTTTGGGTGTGAAGTAGGTAAGAAGGTGTAGGAGGGAGGAGAAGGGAAGGAAGTGGGTGAAGAGGAGTGCAGCACAACAAGAATCAAATATTCCCCCAGATTCATGAAACTCGGCTCAAGGATGGCGGTTGGCTTGTGCCGACAGTGTGGCGTGAAGACGGCGCAGTAGCACCAAATGGATATTAATTAAGGTGCACTGCCGACACAGCCACATGCATAGGAAAGGAGCGCGAGTGCATAGGGCATGTCAAAGTGCCGCACAGAGGCATGAAAATGGCAGCTGTCGACGTGCAACCTAAAATGCTTGCATATAACAAGTTGCAAGATAGTAATGACATCTGTCAGTGTCCGTGGATACTGAAATGTATGCAAAGCATGCAAGAAAGTACCTGCAAGCACAAAGTGAAGAAGCAAACACAAATGCACGGTAGGGAATAACGGGTCCCTATACTGCGAACAAATGACATGGAAGACTGTGTGGCTGTAGTCCAACGCAGTGTAGATAGCCATACCAAGTGGAAGTGAAATGCATCATATGTTAGCGAGCCGCCAGTAGGTATGTCCAGCCCAATGGTGAGGGTCACCAGCTGACCCATAATGTGAGGGAGGGTACACAGCTGGGCAGATGTGTCCATAACAAAATACATGAGAAATGTAGATATCTAGTGACTGTATGTCCGAATCATATCCCACAAGGCATGTAATAGTCACATACAAAAGGTATGTCCGTATGTCACATACCAAATGTGATAGGAAATAGAATAAGCATGTAAATGAAACAGAAGGAGCATATAAACAGCTACAACAATAAGGACACATGTAGGCTGAAAGGAACAGTATTATCCGTACCGTCGACTAGGATTACCACCTGTCCCACTTTGCGAGCGACAGTCCCTTTTTGAGCAGTTGTGTCCTGACAAAAACTTGTAAAAATGGCAAATGTCCTGAGATTATAGGACAAAATTATTCCCTATACGTTATGTAATAGTTGCATTAAACAGTTTTTCTGTATCTAAATTACATAAATGTTATAAGAAACAGAATAAGCAACTAAAATGCTACAAGAATAAGCTTTTATATAAGCAAGAATTTTAAGTTCTATCCTGTGTACTGACCGTGGGTATGTGTCGGCCTGTAAAATGTGATGTTTGTACCAAAAATGTCCCACTTTGGCCAATTGAAAAGTTGGCAACCCTACCGTCGACTGTGGGGAGGTGTTGTCCACTACAGTTGGATATGTGTATGGAAGATATCCCATCCTGGACATAGGAAAAGGTGGCATCCAACCAATGAGTACAACAGGCTGCCAAAATCCCATAGTCAGCGGTACAAGCCGAACTTGTCAGGATGTGTCACAGTCGAACAGGTAGTACCTGGCTATACCAACCATGTAATGAAAGTTAAGTATGGGCGTGTACCTATGTGCATGAGGTATAGCATGTGGAAAGCAAACATGGCAGGGTAGTCCACACAACCATACAGGTACCTGACACATGTAGGGTATTCAATGTGTTACTCTGGCCGTGTCATGGGCCAACAACCAAAGCAGTGATGTATGGTGTGTGAGGAATCTGTGCGTGTGGGGTGGATGGGTAATGGTACAATCCTCCAAGGCGATACTGGGTTGTATGCAGAATAGGTGAACTGGAGGTGTATGAGGGAGCAGCGGGTGAAGCTGAAAGAAACACAAACACATGTATAAACAGCTGCAATACAAGCAGACAGGCCATACTGTAGAACACAATCCCACAAACATATGAATATTGAAATGTGCGATACAAATGTATAGATATGTCACCGGCACATACCCACAGATTGGTCCTGATGGAACTGGCCATAACAAATGCAACACACCTGGATGCATAATGGACTACCCAGCATCCCCTGCACATCACACAACCCGCTCCCGTATTTGAACGTCCACCAAATCCAGCCGTACTTGGCCTACTGGTTTGGTGCAGCCACAGCTACACATAGTGACCACTACGCATATGTAGTAGGTAGTGTCACCCTAGGTGGTTGCAGGATTGCACACTATGTATCCCTTGCATGTAAAGCCCTCAGCACATTTTCGTAACTCCATAAAGATGTTATTTAAGCTTGTTGTGGATCGGTCCAATTTTTGGATATCCCTCATGGGATACGTAACCTGTGTAAACATTAGAACGGAAGACACGAAGTCCAGTCCTGTAGATATCTGGACAGAAGTTGGAATGTGCATTAGAGGTGCATGACACTGTCCAGCCCTAAGTGGTCATGCATAACCTACTACCCAGGATCAAACACCTGCCCGTGACGCACGTATCCCGACACGAATAAGCGGCGGAATATATTGCACACATTCACATAGTGGCAAATGGTATAAGGGTGATGAAGGCACTGACATAAACAGGATAACCCTGATCTACTGTGTGAGGGACAAGTAATGTGTGTGTAGGTGTGACCGACCATACCTGTCAACCTCTGAGAGCAAGATATCTGGACAAAGCCGTGAATAAAAGTGGGACAAAGGCCCAAAAGTAGGGACAATTTGTAAAGATTGCTCTTAGAAACTTAAAAAGTTGATAGAATAACAGTTTGTACATTGGCATTAATTTCCTGAAGAGTATGAAGTCTGAAACTCAACTGTCTGTCATTATGTTCTGACTTCAGTCTTTAATGATTAGCTACTGATTTGCCAGAAAACAACAGTGTATTACAGAGGTCCGTACATATTTACAGTAACAAACCTTCACATTTGTTTACGGTACTACTGCATACCTGTAGTTAATTAATGTCAAAAATAATAATCCTCGTATGAATGCATACAGGAAATAGTCAAATGTGAATGGAAACACCCCAAACCGTGGATTATGTATTGTAACCACCCCCATCCGAATTATGTATTGCCAACATAAAAAGTTGCTGACAGGTGCCAAAACACCTGTGTCTGTAAACACAGGTAAATATTTATAAAATGGACAAATTCTGTCCATGTGCTTTGTCTAACATTTGAACTCGGTCAGGGCAGTTCCGTTCACCAGGCGGACAAGCCTAAACCCAGATCACCACATGAACACCCTGACAATCAAAGACTTCTATGTGCCAGGACTATAAGCCTTGGAGTTCTGCATATCCTTGGAGTGATTAAATATGCAGCTTGGGTCCAGAGCAGTAGGGAATAAGGAATGTGTAATATGTAGTACCGCGTTTTTCCCAGCAGGAGAATGGATGCCTGTGTTGTAAGTGAAGCGGTGAGGCGTATGTTAATGCAGCTATGTACTATGGGTATGCATATAAATGAGTCAGAACACCAATAGTGTAGTGGTTACAGCATCCGGCCAACGTGAATGCAGTCCCGGTTCAACTACGACTACAGCACATATAATTTTAAAGTGTAATGAATGCGTCTGTGCTGTAAATACATTTAAATATGTAAAGGTGAACGTGTGTTTCACATATGTCCATTAACCGATTGCAGATATTTTACTGGTACCGTCACAATTAATAAAGCCCACGTAAGCACAAAGACTTAGTAAAGATATGTAACCCACAATAAGGATATGCAAGTGCGGCTGCTTTTGTGTAATCTGCTCGCAGCATAGCAAATGAATGCTGTTTTCTACACGTTATTTATATATCTATATATGGATATATATATTTGTGTATAGATATATATCCACAGACTTAAACTAAATAAATATATGAAATAAAGAATGTACAGACATATATATATATATATATATATATATATATATATATATATATATATATATATATATATATATACATACACACACACACACAATACATTAATTGATATATACATAAAAATATAAACATATGTCCTTGTAGATATAACACGTACATAAATAGGTTATGTCATACCTATTATGGATAGACATACAGACATGCAAGAAAGGTAAATACACTGCTGCTTTCCAAACCATTGCCCGGAAAGTACCAGTGTGCCAGATCTGCAAGTTCTACTCTTTAAACATGGATATAGGTGTCCTTTGCAGGACCCCAAAAATTGATCCACTACAGGCACCGTCCTGTAATGACTGAAGCAAAGAAAGTCACATCCGCAGCTACAATATAGCTGTACATGCAACAGTAGCTTGTGCAAGGGTAATAACACATGGGTTGACAGAATGTATGACATATGTCCCGATACACAGAGAGTGGATAGTGCTTAGAAGTGTCTTCATACTTTATTATCACTCACATTAAGTATGTCTTATGACTACTGTGGAGGGGTGTCAGGTATGGGAATCATGGGTATGCAATAATGGGCCTAGGTGCCTGGTGTTGGTTGGCACAGATTTATTAGGTCCGCCCCATGGGAGGGATTAATATTCCTATGTGGGTATAGCACACGCCTATATCTTCCAAAAATGAAGAACCCATCTACTGGATATTGTGTAAACCATTGGGGGAACACGTAGGGACTTATATCAGTGTCATGTAAGTGATTATCATGGACGTACATGCGTACGAATAAGATGGTAACCATACCTCTCAACCTTTCAGAATAAGACTTCTGGACAAAGGCATATTTAAATAAGTACAAATAGGGACTATTTTAAATATTCCTCTTACAAAGTTAGAACGTTGATAGAATAATGGATAATTCATCAGTATGAATGTTTTGAGGGTTATTAGTTATAAACTACTAATGTCTGTCATTATTATCTAACCTCACAGACCTTAATGACCTGCCACTAATTTACCAGAAAGGCACAATATTATGAAAAAAGGAACACAATCATAAGTCTAAGTTCGGGACATTTACCCAAAATGTGTACAGTTGAGAGGTATGAAGGTAACCCTGTCCTAAATAAATGTACAGAACTAGTGATATCAGGTGGACAGGTGTGAAGAAAGATGTGATGACAAATGACAAAACATGTATAAGTCAAAAGCATGTACCTCGATAAATGTGATGAATACTTATGCCCTGTGATAGTCAATGTGGAAGGTTAATAGAAACAAAATAAATGTGTCCCTCAGGGTGTTATGCAGTGTCCCCGATACAGTGTTCAGTCTCCCACACTCACATGTGAGTTTTGCCACTGACGGAAAGTGCAAATACCGGCGAACACATAAGGTAGATGATAGCATGATATCTTTTGATTAGCACCTGTTGGCTTTTGTGAGGAACACAACACTCTGGGCGGGTGTGTCCTGCAAAAGGAATGTAATGGCATCTGGCCTGTGATTTCTTCTTGTGTGTAGTGGTGTAATAAAATGATATATCTTGTATCAGAAACAGAAACATGTTATAGGAAACAGTATTATCGACTATACTACTACAAGAAAAATCTGAAGGTATGAAAAGCACTGAAGTAGTCAGTTTAGTATTGACCGCAGGTATGTGTTGACTTGTCAAATGTCACAGCTGTATATATAGTACCTATAGGGCTGTCACCTTTACAAATGATGAAAGTGGATGCTGCTCTGTAGAAATGTCAGTCGTAGCAGGTCAAAACATACCTACAGCCATGCATACTCCAGAAATAGACATATTAGCACACAGCAAAGCTTAGGCCAGGATTCATGGAGCCTTGGCTAACGTGTATGAGTAGAGTAAGAGTAGAGCAAGGCAAGATGTCTGCCGAGCTATTCAGCAATATCCTGTAGGGGTGTGTAAGACAGCCCCTAAAACGAACGTTGCACTGACAATGTTAGGATATGCAAATTACCCCATTTGTAGGTAAAAGCTATGCAAATGATGTAAATTTGCAATACATGAAACAGTAAGCTGTCCGTGCAAGAGTAGAGTTATGTGCAGAAATGTACCCGGATGTTAACCGAGTTACGTTCTGCAAGTAGCTAAACGGAGCAATGTCAGCTGCAAATAAAGGATGTATTTAGTTGAAGAAGCATGCCAATGGCCAAATATAAGGCCAGTGGCATTTCTTTCCATTGGAAATTAATAAAACTCTATTTGTCCTCCCCCGATCTCCGGTGTTTAAGTGTAGCGCAGCAGCACAAAAACGCGCTGCGCTGTCAAAACAAAAAAAATATTTAAAATATACATACAAATTGTAATTTTAGTTAAAAGTTAGTTCGCCATGTAGGTGAATGGCAAGCTGAAGACAACATGGTTACTGAGTACTGGTTGCTATGTGTGGAAGCGCTCTGTCAGAGATGTAACCAAGCATTAATATGCAATCCGATGCAATTGAGGCTGAGGATAGTGAATCACAATTTGTCATGCCATATGGGCCAAGCCACTACAGTGTGAGAGTAGGTTAAGGGGACTATCAGAGTAGAAGATAGGTGACATCATGAGTGTGTATGTATTAAACACTGTAATATTACCAGAGCAGTGTGTCACATGTTTGCTGTCAGTTACTCATCAGTGGAAGAGGCGTGTTATGATTTTTCCTAGGTAAAGTCAGGAAACTGATGGTGTACGCCATGGATATCACTGAAGTTTCATGCAAACCTGCTTACAGTGTGTTCGCACCTGTGTGCGCCTGTAAACCCGAGTAAGCATGTGTGCGCGTGTGTCAGCCCATGTGCACGCGTTGAAGAATGAGTAAGCTAGTGTAAGAATGTTGAAGCCCGTGTAATGTTGTGTAAGCCAGTGTATGCATTTGTAAGCATGTATAAATCTGTACTACACACATCACACACGTACTGCACACTCTGAAACACATGCTGCCAATACTACACACGTCAGTCAAATAGCACATGGATGGATAATAAATCTTAACAGTTAACAGTGCTGTAAACTATACTACATTGATTGTCATAGCTGCAATGCATCATGCCTGCTTACATACACCTAGAAGGATATCACACTTTGTGTTAACAGCATTTTAACATTAATACAGTGCTATAAAGCCACCCTGTGCATCAGCACAATGTTAGTCTGTTCCTGTATCAATGTTACACATTACAGGTGGTGGCACAGGTGGCATCATATGCACAGGGTATGGTGTTTCTTTTCCAGAGCCTGTCATTGAGCCATCCAATCAACATGTAAGTATGTGTGTGTGTGTGTGTGAGGGACAACAGTGTTTGCATGGCTCAATGTTGACGCAATGTGTGTGTGTATGTGTTAGCCCTAGCTGTTTGTTTTATGTGTGTGTGTCTGCATGTACACAGTTTCAGCATGTGTCAGCCATATACAGGAGGTTGTGGGACAGTCACAGACCGTACCTGCCAGGCTGTACAGGTTGCCATTACTGGCCATGGACACCCCTCCATGCATTCAACAATATTCCAGTCCTGCACCTGTCAATGTATACACATACATTCTTCAGATCTGTATCACAACCTGTGGATAAACGGGAGTCAGTAATGTTAATCTGATTTGCATAGTATTGTCAGTTAATACATAGTTATATGAGCCATACCCATCCTCCAAAGAAATAACCACTGCTGACTGTTGCTGAGATGTGCACACAACCGTTTAAAGGTGCTGTACCATCATTGTTGTCAATGTCCCGTGTAATACCCAGCAACAAAATAACTGGTCACTACACAACTATAACCCAGGATCACAACAGCACACAGTATGTGCACTATCACAGAGCCATAGCAGATTTACATACATTAAAGGTGATCACGTACAGATAATGCAGCACATTCAGTAGTGCTAATATCCACATACATATCTATATCTATCTACATTACATATATATATATATATATATATATATATATATATATATACACACACACACACGCACACACACACATACACACACACTTGGCAGGGTTGGGATCAGAACACAGACCTAACTACCTTATCACACTACAGCATTACGCATTTACAGAATGCGCTACCATGATTACTAGATCACAGCATTCACACAGGCATACGTCTAGCTTGCTGGCATCAGCATCAAAGGCAAAGACGCCGTACGGTTTCTATGGAGAGTGAATAATGTAAAAGCAATGTACTGTTGTCATGCAGCGGCAAACTCACACACACACACATGGCAGGATTGGGATTAGAACACAGACCTAACTACTTTATCACACTACAGCATTACACATTTACAGAATGCGCTACCGAGATTACTGAACACAGCGCTCCCAGAGGCATACTTCTAGGTGGGTGACACCATCCGCAAAGGCAAAGATGCCGATAGGGAATGCATGTGGTGTGAGACATCTAAAAACATTACCATGTGCCCAGGCAGCTGGAAACACACACACACACACACACACACACACACACACACACACATGGCAGGGCTGGGAGTCGAACATACACCTAACTACCTTATCACAGAATGCGCTACCGAGATTACTCAACACAGCACTCCCAGAGGCATACTTCTAGGTGGGTGACATCATTCGCAAAGGCAAAGATGCCGATAGGGAATGTATGTGGTGTGAGGTGTCTAAAAGCATTACTGTGTCCCCAGGCAGCTGGAAACATACACACACACAGGCACACACTTGGCAGGGCTGGGAGTCGAACATACACCTAACTACCTTACTACACTACAGCAATACGCATTTACAGAACACGCTACCAAGATTACTGAACACAGCACTCCCAGAGGCATACTTCTAGGTGGGTGACATCATCCGCAAAGGCAAAGATGCCGATAGGGAATGTATGTGGTGTGAGGCGTCTAAAAGCATTACTGTGTCCCCAGGCAGCTGGAAACACACACACACACACACACACACACAGAGGCACACACTTGGCAGGGCTGGGAGTCGAACATACACCTAACTACCTTACCACACTACAGCAATACGCATTTACAGAACGCGCTACCAAGATTACTGAACACAGCACTCCCAGAGGCATACTTCTAGGTGGGTGACATCATCTGCAAAGGCAAAGACACCGATAGGAATGTATGTGGTGTGAGGCATCTAGAAGCATTACTGTGTCCCCAGGCAGCTGGAAACACACACACACACACACACACACACACACACACACACACACACACACACACACACACACACACACACACACACACACAGGCACACACTTGGCAGGGCTGGGAGTCGAACATGCACCTAACTACCTTATCACACTACAGCATTATGCATTTACAGAATGCGCTACCGAGATTACTGTATACAGCACTCCCAGAGGCATACTTCTAGGTGGGTGACATCATCCGCAAAGGCAAGGATGCCGATATGGAATGCATAGAGAGTGAGCAGTCTGAAAGCATATTACTGTCCCAAGGTAGACGTAGACAAACACATGGCAGTGGTGTGATCGGGGCAACTAAATATCTACAGAGCACTACAACAACACTACATAGATACAGGACGTACCACAGACAGTACACCCTGCAAGACAGTCAACCAGTGTGTTCAATGTAGGCATCCATCATGACATTGAAAATGGACATCTGTTGCCTGGATGTCCACCATCGCTATACAGGATGTCAATGGACATGCCCATACACAGAGGCACATCACCGACACAAGGTGTCACTGGCCATCACACGTCCATTTGGAATGTACTGTGTGTCCATCTGCACAACGGCATACTGGGCATGCTCACACACTTAGCAGTTGCAAAGGGCCATCTTGCATACACACAGATTCTAAACATGTAAGGGCGCAGTTTGGAATGTACTGTGTGTCCAACTACACAACGGCGTACTGGGCATGCTCACACACTTAGCAGTTGCAAAGGGCCGTCTTGCATGCACACGGATACTAAACACAGAAGGGCACAGTATGGTATTACTGTCCCCATGTACATGAAGGCCACTCACATGTATCGACCAGTACACACTCGGGAGCCATCACAGATGTCTGAGGTGCAGATCACAGAGGTACACACCGCAGTCTACAATGTGGCCCTCAGACATCACCATGTCGTTGGACCAGCAATACACAGCCATACATCAACACAACACCTTGTGACTCATGACCAGTGGACTGTACATAGGTGTACAGCAACTGTGCAGACTACACATGTACCGACAGGGTTCCATCATGTGTTATGCATTGCAATGATACCACTGTACATAACCAGGTCGGCTCTACACATACCAGGGGCCCTGGGTCTTACACAGCTGTGACAGATGACTGTCACTGTACACCAATGAACGCACATGTTTGGATATGTCATACATGTAATCGCAGTGGATATGTGCATGGACCACACACACAACACATATGTACATAGCATAGCTTGTGCCATCCTCTGTGCAGACAAGTGGCTACAGCAATCATACGCATGCAAATGGAAGGTGGGTCCATGGCTGTTGAATGCTAACAGTACATGAGGTAGCAATGTTGACCGGGGACACATTCCCTCTGTACTAGTTACCCATGACACCCATCATATCATACAACAGTCCATGAGTTATGTAGGTCAACACACATGTCCACCAATTGCAATGCATACAAACATGGCTACATGACAGGCATGTAGGATCAACACACATGTACAAACTGTAGTGTGCATTAAGCTACCATGCATGTGCAGTACCTGATGTAAGTAACTCATCTGTGCCTAACTACAACATGCAGTTGCAATGCAGCCCCATCATTGACACCTGTATGTGGTGACATACTGACAATACGGTAGGATGTACATCAGGTATGGATGGATGTGTGTACATAAAGTGGTGGTCCTCCTACTAGCAGCACCAGCCACATGCCTGTGTGGCACATCTGCAGACATTACACTGACACCATGGTGTGGAGACACACCTTTTGTAGCCACTACACATTCCTGTTCCACACTAACAGACACTGACTGTCCTTCCTCTATGGCCACTGGTGATGTGGTATGTGTTGGCAGTAGAACTCTGTGCGGGGAAGAGGGGGACATAGCTGGGATGGCAACCACTGGCACAGATTCAGCCCCTGACAACCCTGCCTGTACCTCATGCATATGTTCATCACTGCTAGTATCTGTGGGGACACTAACATCAGATGGACCGCAGGAGGTAGCACCTACATTACCTGTGAATGCAAAGAAAGACTCTAAATTACAATAGACACACACACACAGACACACACACACACACACACACACACACACACACACACACACACACACACACACACACACACACACACACACACACACACACACACACACACACACACACACACCATGCATGTGATTTGACAGACGGCATGCAGCATGCCTGTGATACAGCAGATGGCATGCAGCTCAGACATTAATAGTGTTAGTAAGCATACCCCCTGGGGTGCACACTACAGCAAGCAGGTGTCATATCAGTAGCTATGCAGTTCACACAATCATGGTAGTATGCATGCATTCCCGTGATACACCATGTGGACCAGAACAGGATAACAGTACACATGGCTGACGTGACCTTGACATGTAATCTGCTGACGTGTGCATTAACATGCATACATGTCTGACACAATGGTGTCCTGACACATGTACAGCGTCGTAATGGGCATCACATTGCGGTGTTGTCTGCATGCCCTACAGATAGAATGCATGTTTAGCAAATGTGCATGTGTATGGAAATAGTGTGAGCCATCTACATTGCTCTACAGTGTGAAGTACAGACACTGTGCCATTGCATGGCATCATGAGGCATCTATATTGCTATACAGTGCATAATATGTACACATTGCATAGCCATAACTGCATGCATACCCATGACATAACTGTAGATTGTGACCCACGATGCTGAGGTGCATACACACCAAACCATGCTGTGTCATGTGACAGGTCACTGGAGGACCTACAGATGACACCCCTGCACAATAACTACAGAGTCTTAGCTGCCTGGCAACCATGTCCACACATAGCGGACTTGTCAATTCACCATGTCCCACATGACATTGATGTACCACACACACGAGGTGCACAGCTAACGGTGATGTCCTACAGCAGCAAGGGAAATGCACTGTACCTGTGGCCTGATGTGGTGTCAATGTCTGTGGAAGCTGTAGAGGTGACTGCTGCCATGCTATGACACAGGCATGATATTCAACACATCTTATATGGTAGACATCAGTGACACCTCCACTAGCTGTGCACAGGCTTGTAGGATGTCCAGTGTACCACATCAACTGTATAGTCGGTCAACTAAGGCTATAATTGGAACATGTGTGGACAATGTGAAACAGGGTGTATACACATCACATCTACTGTGTGGCTACGTATCTCTGGCCATCCCCCATGGCCATATGTGCACATGTGTTGGACAAATGTATGTGATGGCTGTCTATCACACATGTCTGTGTTGTCCCATATGACATACACCCATAGATGTCAGATATGTCACCATCCACAGGGCTATGCAGACAACAGTTTGTATGTGTAGTATGTGGGGTATGGGTTATG
This sequence comes from Protopterus annectens, assembly GCF_019279795.1. NCBI lineage: Eukaryota > Metazoa > Chordata > Ceratodontiformes > Protopteridae > Protopterus > Protopterus annectens. The sequence continues at coordinate 969,273,627 of NC_056730.1, read as the reverse complement.
GGATAGTGTGACATTACTGCAGCCAATACACTACGTGTCTGGGACATGTCAGATGGCACATCACAATGTGTGCACCCATTGCAGGGGCATATAATACACTGGTGACTCCTGTGGGCTGCCCATATCACAGCTCACTGTGTGGTACTGTTTGCGTACCACACGTGTTGTTCCAATGTATAGTACATAAGCCTCCATTGTAGAACACCTCCACCGTTGTATGCACAGCTGACCACACATGTAGCAATGACAAATGCTGTGGTTTCATGTCGGTGTATCATTTCATTTGTATATATTGCACATGGGTGGCCTGTGTGAATGATGGGTGATGCGACCTGTATATCATGAATGGAACGAACATCAACTGTACAAGTGTTAACTGGCCACATGGCGAATAGATCTATGCTTTAACATGCCTGATACTGATGACAGTCTCACCTGCAACGGACCCATGTCTGTGCGGCATGCCAGTGGTACCTGAATAGGGGTGACACAGCAGTATGAACATTATCCATGACTGTATGACAGCCACAGGGTGCACTGTGCATGTTAACACATTCGCCTGTACAATAGCATATAGTATGCACGTGTGTGCATGCACAGGGTAGCATACTGTAGTATGCAGCATGTGTGTCCACATACCATGCATATGTTGTTACATTGCATAATGTACAGTGACACATGCACGTAAATGGGATATAGTAGCCATATGTGCAGTACTGACTTACCAGGAAACTCCAGGCTCATTGGTTGGGAGACACCCACCTCCACAATGGCAGATAGTGTTTGTGGATGCTGTTCTGAGGGTGTCCCCAGACTGGCCAGTAGCTCCTCAGTGTGTGTGAGTGGGGGCTGGGTTGGTGGCCCACCACCTGTTCCACCTTGTTCCCTGGCGAATGCAGTGGCACGCTGTTTTGCATGCCGTATCAAGTCCGTGCAGTGCCTGCGCACCTGCTGGTAGGTGCGGTTATGGCCACCCACATCGTTCATCCTCCTGCAAAAATCCTGCCACAGGTCATCCTGCTGCTGGGCATGCTGTGGCCCATGGCTGAACAACACCTCATAGCTCTCATGGAGGTACGGGATGAGGACATCATCCTCCTGGCGGCTGTACGCTGGACGGCGTGTACAAGGCATTATCTGTAAGACATAATGATGGTGACAGGTCACAGTTTCAGAGATGTACAGAGATACTGCTGCACATACATTTCTATGACATCTAGTACATCTGCACAGTTATGTTTGCAAATCATCATGATACTTACACGACTGACATGTTTGTGTCACACACATGTAACACCTGTTATGCATTGGATATCATCACCATATATGTGTGTCACCTCATTACAGTGTTCATACTCCATGTGAATGTTGTCTTGATGTGGGCATGTCTGTTTGCCTGCACTGGTGTTCTTACCTATCTGCACATGCCTGGATGTGTCCACGGTAATGCTGTTGACCTTGATGCTGTGTATATGTCACATATCAACACAGACACAGCCTTAATGGACTTGAGCAGTGACAATGCACACATACGCATGGAAACCTGTACATGCATGTGTTTTGCCATATACATCTACACAGCACTGTACAGCTGTTCAACATCCTGCCATGGATCGCCTGTGTTGCACATGTGATAGACATGGGACAATGGCTAGTCGGACGTCATTCACAGGGATGGTTATCAACTATAGCATGTATGGGCAAGGTTTCCTAGCTGTATCCAACAGCCATTATGCCACCGCAAGGTGCATCAGTGCCACATTACTGATCCAGACAGGTGATACTACAGCTACCATGTGGCCATCACACCATGTATGACAGGGATGATATGTGCAGCTTTGATGGACAGGGTTGCATGGTATGGCAGGAGTATGTCACATGTATGGCACAGGGATCTGCCCAGCATGTAGCGATCCTAGTATTAGGAAGGTGGCTGTCCCTGACGTATGTCTTTCAGATCAGGATATGGACATGTAGCATGTCCAACATCATAGTGTAGCAAATGTCTTTATGCAAGGTAGACAGCATGCTGCATAGTGGAGGTGAGGATTGTGAAGGCTGGTATCACCCATCCACGCATGGCCATTACCCCTTAAAGGTGATATGTGATCCACTATTGGCCACCCAAGTGCTGTGTATGCCTGCCCAATGATCTCCGTGCTCATGGATGGCACCCTGTCATGACATGGGTACCTCGTATGACTACCTAAGGGGCCTGGAGACGTCACCAAGTCAGGGAGGTGTACTGCACAGCACCATCCCTTACACAGTGTCCATAATGTTGACCACAGCCTAGGTGGTAGTTAATGGGTACAGGGATGTTCACCTAGTGGTGACAATGCTGATATCATCCATCAGAATGTGCACATATGTCACACACCTCACCCACATAGCCCACTCTGTATGTTGTTCACAACACTGAGACAGCTATTGCTCATAGGTCATGGCCATTCACATCCTTACATACACAGATGCCTGACATTTGTCTGTGTGGTATGGGCTACAATGAGGGTGGAGTACAACACATTAACCCTGTTTTACTGTAGCTGGCACTGGTGTGATATGCACATGTCACTCTGGCACATTTTGTAGTTGTGAGTCTGTCAACAGGCCACTGGTAGAACACTCCTGTGACATACAAAGGTATTTGTACTCAAACATCCATACTGTCTTGTACATCTGTACTGCTAACATCTACATTGATAATGGTTCAGGGACATGCAGACCATACTCAGCAGGGTTATAGTGCGGTGCCACCAATTATGACTGTCGTCACCACTTGTGGATTGATATTATCCAACACCCTATCTGTATTGTATGTTCATGCTCAGCACTTGTTCAGAACTTGTGAGCATGTCATGAACTACTGATTAATAGAGCACTCATTCCACACCATTTCTCACAGGTACACTGTCTGTCCTCACATTTCCAGCTTGCTTACAGTACAACATCTGTTGTACACACGTAACTCACATATCCTGTGAGACATGGTTGTATATACAGGCATGTCCAACTGTCACGTACCAGTGCTATTGCCTGTCTATATTATGGATATGTCATACATGTGGCACTAGAGCAATTGTCTCATGTACACAGTCAATGCTCACCTCCCAACATACGACACTACAGCCTGTGGGGGATGCACATATGCAGCCCTGCTGGGGGTAATGCTGTCACCAACCCTGACAGCACCTGACAGTCATGTGGGGATGTGTAACATTCGTAACACACCCCACTCATCACATAGTCTCACATGATCTCCACCACAGGCCACACATATGAGGACAACTTCTGCAGTACCTCTCCATACTCTGTGTAGGCACCAAAGGCAGCCCCCATCACCAAAAA